>NC_133617.1:209047816-209347816 GCF_048593235.1 Sminthopsis crassicaudata | reverse complement strand
GAAATACAGAATAAGTAGTTTTAACTGTAAATGTGAATGAAGTGAACTCTCCTAAAAAACATAATCAAATTGCAAATTGGATTAAAAGGCAGAATCCTACAATATGTTGTTTACAAGAAATGCATATAAAGCAGAGTGATACATACAAAGTAAAGGCTGGAGCAGAATCTACTCTGCTTCAGGAGAACTAAAAACAAACAAAAAAACAAAAACAAAACAAAAAAAAAAAACAAGCAAACAAAAAAAGCAGGGATACCCATTGTGATCTCAAAAAGCAAAAGCAAAATTTGATCTAATTAAAAGAGATAAGGAAGGAAACTACATCTTGCTAAAGGGTATTATAGATATTAAAGCAATATCCATATTAAACAGGTATGTACCACTTGGTGCAGCATCCAACTTCCTAAACTCTTCTTTACTATTTCTGGTTTGATTTATCTACTTCTGAGAGAGCAAGGTTGAGATCTTTCATTATTACAGTTCTGTAGATAAATCAAACCACAAAATAAATAAGAAAGAAGTCAAAGAGGTAAATAGAATACAAGAAAAAAATTAGATATGATTGATCTTTGGATAACATTTAATGGAGACAGAAAGGAGAACACTTTCTTCTCAGCAGTTCATGGAATCTATACAAAAATTGACCATATATTAGGGCATAAAGGCCTCAAAATCAAATGCAGAAAGGCAGAAATAGTAAATGCATTTTTTTTCAGATCATAGTGCAATAAAAATTACATTCAATAAAGGGCCAGGGGAAAATAGACCAAAAAGAAATTGGAAACTAAATAATCTCATCCTAAAGAAAGAATGAGTAAAAGAGTAAATCATAGCCACAATCAATAATCTCATTCAAGAAAATAACAATAATGGGATAACATACTAAAATATCAACTAAAGTGATAATAAGGGAAAATTTTGTATCTCTAGATGCTTACTTGCATAAAACAGAGAAAGAGAAGAGCAATAAATTGTGCTTTCAACTAAAAGATCTAGAAAAAGAACAATTTAAAAACCCTCAATCAAATACCAAATTTGAAATTCTAAAAAAAAAAAATTGCATCAATATTTATTAGGGAAATTGGTCTGTAATTTTCTTTCTATTTTTTTTTCTTAGCTAATTTAGTTATTAGTATCATGTCTGTGTTATAAAAGGAATTTGGTAAGAGTCCTTAATTATCTATTTTTTTCAAATAATTTATATAGTATTGGAATTAATTTTTCTTTAAATGTTTGATAGAATTCACATCCATCTTGACCTGGAGATTTTTTTCTTGGGGAATTGATTAAAAGTTTATTATTTTTTTCTAAAAATGGGACTATTTAAGTAATTTATTTTCTCTTTTGTTAATCTGGGTACTCTATATTTTTATATGTTATACATTTCACTTAGGTTATCAAATTTATTGGCACAAAGTTTGGCAAAATAACTCCTAATTATTGTTCTCATTTCCTCTTCATTGGTGGAAAGTTCTCCTTTTTATTTTGAGACTAACAATTAGATTTTCAGCCTTTTACCTTTACTCTGTATGTGTCACTCTCCTTTAAATGTGTTTCTTATAAACAGCATATTGTAAGGTTCTGATTTTTATTCCAGTCTACTATTTGGTTCCACTTTATGAGAGAGTTCACCCCATTCACATTTACAGTTAAAACTAATAATTGTGTGTGTGTGTGTGTGTGTGTGTGTGTGTGTGTGTGTGTGTTTTACTCATGTAAAAAAAAAAATAAAGATTTGCTTTTAGGGCAAGGTTGATTTTCCAACTTCCTCTATAAGAGGCACCAGCAACTGTGCTGAGTCAGTGCTGACTGACTTCTCATGCTGAGGTGCCAGATCCCCATGAAATTCTGATATTTGTGTTGCCTGTTTTATAACATTTCTGCTGATCAACTGGCTTGTAGTTAGGGCAAAGTAGTAAACACTGCTGTAGATTGGTTCAAGTACATTCTCTTGTCCACAGAGCCCATACTACCCTGATACTTTGAGCTGCCTGCTTATGCATGGCCCACTTCCCTATGTGCCCTGTTGAAACAGACCTTTTCTGGAGAGCTTTGAAATTATCTTCTGCTGGTAATGTGTTATACTCCCAATATTTGTGGGTTCTGCCAGTCCAGAACTAACTTATAGGTTAGATTTGACAATTAGTCTGAGGTTCCTGAGAGGAGATCAGAAAGAAACATATGTCTTCTCCATCATCTTGGCTCCCAACATCCCATATCTTTTTCTAATTTTTTTTTTTCAGCTAAACTCTTTGGGAAGACCACTCCCAATCAATTCCTGCATTTTCATCCCTCAATCTTTTCTTATCTATTCACAGTTTGGTTTGTGAACTCATAATTGAAATGAAATTACACTCTCTAAAATGAACAATGGTATACTAATTAAAATCTTAAATGGCTTTCAAAAATGTTTGAATATAAAAGCAAATTTTATTCATTAGTGCAAAAGGCAGTTTCATACACTGTTTTCCAATAATGACTCCTTTGTACAAAGTAGAATCCTACAATATTATTTATAATCTCTAATATCAAAGATTACTTTGTTAAGTGATCTTTTACTTAAAATATAAATAGGGACAGAATATGCTTGTATGAGGTATATTTCTTCACTAATTAGTATGTATCATATAAAGTTCAAATGGAAGAAGTCCTGAGGACTTCTAGTTATTGTTCTTTACAAATTAAATATTATCCAAAATCCTCTTGAATGAGATTTTAAATCATTCAAATGTTTGCTTTAATTATTTACACAGAAATAACCAAGTGGATGAAAAATATGTATAATATAATGGATAGATGATCAAAAGAATTGTTCCCTGAGCACATATATGTTTATACACACATATATGTGCATGCGTGTATATTTGTATGCATGTATCTCTACAAACATGTGTGAACATAGGTACATGTGCATATGCACATATATGCATATGAATATATACACATATATGCCTATATGTGTGTATATAGTTACACAAATAAATATGTAAAATTATTTTGGATATGCTTCTATTTATCAGTTCTTTCTCTGACAATGCTATTCATTGAAAATATTAATAAAAATAATAATAATCCATATTTGCTATATATAAGAATAAATTTATCATTCTATTGAAAGAAATTTATTTTGTCATTACAATTATATATTAAAAGAAAAAAGCATAATCTATACCCATATTTTCTGGTTAGAAATTTAGGAATCTTTTTTTCTATGTAACTTTAAAAACTGAATTGTTTAGGGGTGGAGCCTATGAATAAAATAGAAGCTAGCACAATTAAATCAGAAAAAAATTCCATTCTAATTCCCTCTCCTGGATCATACAGTTTTCTTTTTAATATGAAGAATAGTCACAACCCAGGGGCAATTTGATTATTTTTGTTTGTTGTTTTTTCTTTTTTTTTCCCAATAGACACTTAAGGTATTTAGCAGGAGTTGGTAGTGTTACTGTTTTGCTATTTTCACATCAAGATATTAACATGATGACTATAGTTCCCTAAAAACTCCAGGGGCACTAGATTCTGGTCTTAAAGGCTGCAGGATGGCTCTTAAAGGACTGCTTTTTGCACTTTCCATAAAATCTGTAATTGAAATAGGAATCATTGAACTCTAATAAGGACTCCGATGAAATGCTTTAGTGCACTAAACTTGAAAATGGCCATGCTTCTAGCTCATTTTTAAGGACTCTGTTGGGTTCTATAAGGTTCATCAGCCTTGAAATATTGATTTTAAAAAGTGTACTCTGTATACTAAAATCACGATAAGTTACCCAGAGGCCTTTCCAAATAAAGCCATTTATAATACATTCAATCCAATTGGGAAGTTCAGTAATTCTCTGTGGCAAGTAATGACATTAAACAGCTATATCTAAGAATAATAAGACAATGAATTTCAACAGTATCTCTATTCCTGATCAAAGGTAATAACCTGTAAAATAATATTTATAGAGTATAGAAAATATTAAAAAAGTATGTAGCCATTGAAATAAAACTGTTTCAGTGTTTCAAGTATCAGTGATATTGTCCATTTTAATTTTCTTTAGATTGAGTTAGATTTCAATCCCTCTTAAAAATAACAGTATAACTTTAAGAGTATACATGCATATATATATATACAAATAATGAGGTTCATTTCTTATAGTAATCTTTTTAGTAACATGTATGTATGTATCATATTACTAAAAAGAGTAACTTTATATTTATATATAACTTTCTTATAATGAACCTCATTATTTTTTTTAGGTGAGTCCTAGCGAGGACTCAATAGGTGAGTGAATAGCTCACTATTCCAAGATCAAATACAGACTCTGCTATTGGATTTTTAAAATCCTTTACAGTCTGAATCCAACTTATATTTCCACATATATTACACATTTCACCCTTGTTACATTTCATGATATAGACAAACTGTAATGCTTGCATTTTCTTACACAGAGTATTTCATTTTACATCCTCATGTTTCTGTAATGCTTTTCTACATACTTACAATATACTAATTCCTTTTTTTCCTTTCTTAGAATCCTATTAAGAGAGCTCTTCCTCCTCTGTCTTATAATTAAAAAAAAAAACCCTGGAATTTTTTTTATTATTTTCTTTTTTGCTATATACTATAAACTGTATATACATCATGTAAACCTGTTAAACATCTTTGTTTTGCTCCAATAGAATGTAAGATATCTGAAGGAAGAGATTAATTTATTTTATTTTTATCCTTAGGTCCCAGCTCAGCACTTGAAATATAATAGACAATTACTAAATATTTATTGATTGCAGATTTGAGATTTATCTTTAACTAGAAATTTTTCTTTTGGGGGTAATATTAAGAATTTGTGCTATACTGACAAAGCTTTTAAAAAACCAGTGCCATCTCCATGTTAGAGTGAGCAATTAGAATAGGATTTCAGTGGAGTATAAACATTCATGATTGCTTTGAGAGGAAAATGTTCAAAGATAAAAATGTGAGTGATCGATTATTTGTGTTTTTAACTTGGTGTATATTTAGATTTCTTTCTTTTTTCTTTCTTTCTTTTTTTTTTTTACAAGTTATTCTCCTTTCTTTTCACCCCAAGTGAATTAAACATTTTGAGGATAGGAACTATTTTCTTTTTATCTTTGTATTTCCAATGGCTAATATATAGCAGCTCCTTAAAGATATATTAAATTAATGAGCAAATAATTGATATTCTAGTGTGGCAATGATCTGAGGCATAGCCTTGATCTGTTGTTCAGGATTGGGTAAGTATATGGTTAACTAGACATGTGTGGTTTGATGTATTATAGTAATCTTTGGCCCAAATTATGCCTTGTGATTGGGCAGTTTAACCTAATTACATGGGTATGTAGCCTATGGGTTGTTCAGGTCTGATGCAAGCTCACCTGTGAAAGTATAATTGAGTGAAGGTATGGCCTTAGGATAGGGCTGCATAAAGTTTTTACAAGAGGTTGTCTAGGCTATGACACTGTTGCCTACTTATCCCAGATTTTGGGAGGTTTCTCATACATTTCTGGAACTCAAAGTATTGTTTATGAGTTATATGGGTATAATGGAGCTATGAATGAACCCTTTGAGTAGTGATCAGGACTTGATGAGACGGTTATGTACTGATATGAGTCAAGTAGTATGGAGGCCTTGGGATGGAAGATGATGATGTCTATTAGTCTAGTCTCACAAATGGTATCCACAAGATATTTAGGCCCTTTGGAAATGTTACTATAATTGTGGGATTCACTACAATCCCAATCCTATATTGAAGACTCACTGAACTTATATCCTATTGATCTATAGTTAATAGAATTTTTTGGGCTGAGAATGTCCTAGTAGCAACATCTTGGTGATTAAGTCCTTCTAGGGTACTTTGTTCTGGTAGTACAAGAAGAATTGAAGTATAGTCTGAAGTTCAGAATGCCATTCAGCTTAGTTCCATTCATCCACACCTAGTAAAGTTCTGACCTAAAGTTTCCAAGTCAGTTGAATTTCCACTTGTAAAAGTAGACCTAGAAGGCAGGACCCAACTGTTTCTTCAACCTGATAAAGTACTTAGGTTTTAGAATTCTATTTCATTATGTTTTTTTTTCATTTTTATTCAGTCAAAATATTTTGACCATGGTTACAGTCCAGCTTCTGACTAGTGATGAGGAGATTATTATTTTTTTTAATTAATTTATTTATTTTTTGCTAATAGACAATTATTTGGAAAAGTGGACTGAGAATGGTTCACTAGATTCACCACAGAGCAACAACACCACACAATTTAAGAATAATGAAAGAGCTCTGTCCAATGCTTGGTCATCTTAGCTTCTTCCTAGACTGAGAAGGATAAGGTAGAGTGTTACATCATAACCAGGTAGAAGACTTTGACTTGATAGGTCTGGGTTAGAGACAAAGAGTAACTTACTGACTGCAGTTCTTGACTTATTCTCAAAGTACACTTGCCTAGAGCAGCTTGGCTGTTAGCCACAGCCTGCTTAATATAGTATTCTTGGGCATTCTGTGAATTTCCTTCTCTTTATCCCATGTCTTGAGGGCAGGTGTTAGCCATAAGAAAAGGTCAAGAACCCTAGATTATGCAAGAAGCAGATGTTGATGGCATTAAGATTAATGAAGGCATTCTCCTCACTGACTCACTGACAGGAAAGTGATACCAGTGATTGCAGAAGACACAGTTCAGTGAAAGACAGTTTCAGCTTCCATTGCAATTGTAGTGAGGTAGTTAAAACATGTCTTTTTTTTGTTGCTATTTACTTTAAGGTTTGGGCATTTGTTGCCATTTGTTTTTGCTTTTGTTTAAGTTTTGATTTTTCTTAATCGTTAGATGATTTTAGTCCCAGTCTTTTCTGGTTTTCTGATTTCTGACTTCTTCTTTTGCATTTTTTTTATTGGATCTTCATCCAAATCATGCCCTCTAAGCATAAATTCCCCTTAGGGTTCTTCCTGGGCCCTTTTCTCTTCTCCCTCTTTATTATTCATTTGATTACTTCATTCAATGCTTAATTACATTTCGGTTAATAATTCTCAAATTTAACTTTCCTGATTTAAACTCTCTGCTAAGCATCAATTTCATATCTTCACTTTTGTTTCTGACATATAAATGTGTTAAATTCAATAGAATATCTAATATTGAATTCTTTATCTTTCTAACTCTCTGACCTCCTATTTTTCCTATTATCATAAAGGGAAATATCATCCTTCCAGTTCCTAAGGCTCATATACTAAGAATCATCCTGTATTCTTTAATTTCTAATCCCCTCCAAAAAATTTATTGATTTCACCCTTGCTACATGTCTTTAATGTGCCCCTTTCTTTCCTCTGTTACCAATCAAATGTAGGTCCTCAGTACTTAATAACTGGATTACTATAATAGCCTGTTGATTGTTTGCAAGCCTCAAGTTTCTTCCAACTACAATCATTTCTCCCTAAATTCTCCATTCAATCCTGTCAGTGATTTTCTTAATGTACAGGTCTAATCATTCTAACCCTTTCTTGATAAAATGCATTGACTCCCTATTGCCTCAGATTCAAATAAAAGATAATCTGTAATTCAAAGCAATTTTTTGACTTGAATTGAATGTTTTGACATTCAAAGCTCTTCAAAATCTTGCCCCAAAACGTTTTTTTCATTTTCTTATATTTGCTAACATATATTCTTTGATCCAAATAGTTTTCTGAACGTTCTATAAACAAAACCACCAGTATCCTAATTCCAAACTTTTTCTCTGACTATACCACTATGTCTGGAACACTCTCCATATTCCATTCTGACTGCTCAATTCCTTAGATTCCTTTAAATCCCAATTAAAATCTCACCTATAGAAAGTTTTTAAGACCCCTTTCTAATTCCAATGACTTCACTATATTATTTTTTTTATTTATGCTGTGTTTGATTTCAAACTTTTTTAAGGGACATTTTTTCTTTTTTTATCCCCAGTATCAGCATAGAGGGAATATTATTTTTTTTTGTACCTTAAACCATTTTTTTAATTCATTTTTCCAAATTATCCCCTCCTTCCCTCTACTCCCTCCCCCCGATGACAGGTAATCTCATACATTTTACATGTGTTACAATATAACCTAGATACAATATATGTGTGTAAATGCCATTTTCTGGTTGCACGTTAATTATTACCTTCCAAAGGTATAAGTAACCTGGGTAGATAGACAGTAGTGTTAACAATTTACATTCACTTCCCAGTGTTCCTCTCTGGGTGTAGTTATTTCTGTCCATCATTGATCAACTGGAAGTGAGTTGGATCTTCTTTATGTTGAAGATTTCCACTTCCATCAGAATACATCCTCATACAGTATAGTTGTTGAAGTGTATAGTGATCTTCTGGTTCTGCTCATTTCACTCAGCAACAGTTGATTTAAGTCTCTCCAAGCCTCTCTGTATTCCTCCTGCTGGTCATTTCTTACAGAGCAATAATATTCCATAACCTTCATATACCACAATTTACCCAACCATTCTCCAATTGATGGACATCCATTCAACTTCTAGTTTCTAGCTATAACAAAAAGAGCTACCACAAATATTTTGGCACATATAGGTCCCTTTCCACTCTTTAGTATTTCTTTGGGATAGAATCCCAATAACAGCAATGCTGGGTCAAAGGGTATGCACAGTTTGATAACTTTTTGGGCATAGTTCCAAATTGCTCTCCAGAATGGCTGGATTCTTTCACAACTCCACCAACAATGTATCAGTGTCCCAGTTTTCCCACATCCCCTCTAACATTCATCATTATTTGTTCCTGTCATTTAGCCAATCTGACAGGTGTGTAGTGGTATCTCAGAGTTGTCTTAATTTGCATTTCTCTGATCAGTAGTGATTTGGAACACTCTTTCATATGAGTGGAAATAGTTTCAATTTCATCATCTGAGAATTGTCTGTTCATATCCCTTGACCATGTATCAATAGGAGAATGGTTTGGTTTCCTATAAATTAGGGTCAGTTCTCTATATATTTTGGAAATGAGACCTTTGTCAGAACCTTTGCTTTTAAAAATATTTTCCCAATTTGTTACTTCCCTTCTAATCTTATTTGCATTAGTATTGTTTGTACAGAAATTTTTAGTTTGATGTAATCAAAATCTTCTATTTTGTGATCAATAATGATCTCTAGTTCTCCTCTGGTCATAAATTCCTTCCTCCTCCACAGGTCTGAGACTTAGACTATTCTCTGTTCCTCTAATCTATTTATTATCTCATTCTTTATGCCTAAATCATGGACCCATTTTGATCTTGTCTTGGTATATGGTGTTAAGTGTGGATCCATATCTAATTTCTGCCATACTAATTTCTAGTTTTCCCAACAGTTTTTTCCAAATAATGAATTTTTGTCCCTAATGTTGGTATCTTTGGGTTTGTCAAAGATTAGATTGCTATAGATGTACCCTTTTTTGTCCTTTGTATCTAATCTGTTCCACTGATCTACAGGTCTATTTCTTAGCCAGTACCAAATGGTTTTGGTGACTGCTGCTATATAATATAGCTTTAGATCAGGTACACTTAGACCACCATCCTCTGAGTTTTTTTTTTTCATTAGATCCCTTGCAATTCTCGACCTTTTATTCTTCCATATGAATTTTGTTGTTATTTTTTCTAGGTCATTAAAATAGTTTCTTGGGAGTTTGATTGGTATAGCACTAAATAAATAGATTAGTTTGGGGAGTATTGTCATCTTTATTATATTCGCTCGGCCTATCCAAGAGCACTGAATGTCTTTCCAGTTATTTAAATCTGATTTTATTTTTGTGGCAAGTGTTTTGTAATTTTTCTCATATAATTCCTGACTTTTCTTTGGTAGATGGATTCCCAAATACTTTATACTCTCAACATTTGTTTGAATGGAATTTCTCTTTGTATCTCTTGCTGTTGATTTTGTTGGTGATATATAAAAATGCTGAGGATTTATGTGGATTTATTTTGTATCCTGCCACTTTGCTAAAATTCTGAATTATTTCTAATAGCTTTTTAGCAGAGTCTTTGGGGTTCTCTAAGTATACTATCATGTCATCTGCAAAGAGTGATAGTTTGATTTCCTCATTTCCTACTCTAATACATTGAATCTCTTTCTCTACTCATTGCTGAGGCTAGCATTTCTAATTCAATATAGAATAGTAATGGTGATAGTGGGCAACCTTGCTGCACTCCTGATCTTACTGAGAAACTTTCCAGTGTATCTCCATTACATATGATGTTTACTGACCGTTTTAAATATATGCTCCTTATTATTTTAATGAATAGTCCATTTATTCCTATACTCTCAAGTGTTTTTATTAGGAATGGATGTTGGATTTTGTCAAATGCTTTTTCTGCATCTATTGAGATGATCATATGGTTTTTGTTAATTTGGTTAGTGAGATGGTCGATTATGCTAATAGTTTTCCTAATATTAAACCAGCCCTGCATTCCTGGTATGAATCCTACTTGATCATAGCGTATTATCCTGGAGATGATTTTCTGTAGTCTTTTTGCTAATATCTTATTTAAGATTTTAGCATCAATATTCATTAAGGAGATTGGTCTATAATTTTCTTTCTCAGTTTTCGATCGACCTGGTTTAGGTATCAGTACCATGTCTGTGTCATAAAAGGAGTTTGGTAGGACTCCTTCATTCCCTATTTTTTCAAATAGTTTATATAGCATTGGGGCTAATTGTTCTTTAAATGTTTGGTAGAATTCACATGTAAATCCATCTGGTCCTGGGGATTTTTTCCTGGGGAGTTGATTAATAGCTTGTTCTATTTCTTTTTCTGAAATGGGACTATTTAAGCAATTTATTTCCTCCTCTGTTAATCTAGGAAGCCTATAGTTTTGGAGGAAGTCATCCATTTCACTTAAGTTATCAAATTTATTGGCATAAAGTTGGGCAAATAACTCCTTATTATTTCTCTAATTTCCTCTTCATTGGTGGAAAGATTTTCATTTGTAAGCCTAACAATTTGATTTTCCTCTTTCTTTTTTCTGATCAGATTTACCAAAGGTTTATCTATTTTATTGGCTTTTTCATAAAACCAACTCTTGGTTTTATTTATTAATTCAATAGTTTTTTTACTTTCAATATTATTGATTTCTCCTTTTAATTTTTTATTTCAAGTTTAATTTTTGGTTGGGGATTTTTAATTTGGTCTTTTTCTAGCCTTTTAAGTTGCAAGCCCAATTCGTTAATCTTCTCTTTCTCTATTTTCTTCAAATAAGCCTCTAAAGATATAAACTTTCCCCTTATTACTGCTTTAGCTGCATCACACAGATGTTGGTATGATGTCTCATCATTGTCATTATCTTGGGTGAAATTATTAATTGTTTCTATAATTTGCTCTTTCACCCAGTCATTCTTTAAGATGAGATTATTCAGTTTCCAATTACTTTTTGGTCTATTTATCCCTAATTTTTTACTGAATGTAGCTTTTATTGCATTGTGGTCTGAGAAGAAGGCATTTATTATTTCTGCCTTCCTACATTTAATTTTGAGATCTTTATGTCCTAATATATAGTCAATTTTTGTATAGGATCCATGAACTGCTGAGAAGAAAGTATATTCCTTTCTATTGCCATTCAGTTTTCTCCAAAGGTCTATCATACCTAGTTTTTCTAATGTTCTATTTACTTTTTAAAATTTCTTTCTTGTTTGTTTTGTGGTTTGATTTGTCTAAATCTGAGAGTGCAAGGTTGAGATCTCCCACTATTATAGTTTTACTGTCTATTTCTTCTTGCAACTCTCTTAACTTTTCTTTTAGAAAGTTAGATGCTATACCACTTGGTGCATATATGCTTAGTATCGATATGGCTTCATTATTTATGCTACCTTTCTGCAGGATATAGTTTCCTAGAAGGGAATATTATAAATGATTAATAAATATTTGTTGATTGATATATTTTCCCATAGATTATCTATTTTTTAAAAATTTACAATGAAGCCACCCAAAGAAGAATTACATGAAGAAGCTATAAAGTTATTGGTACATCATCAGAAATTAATCCCTGAGTCAACCTATAACACTGAAAATGGAAATTTAAGGTGATAATGAACATCAATCTCAAACATTAAAGGATAGATACTATAGAGCATCTTTGGCTGTCTTTAAAAAATTATCACTTTTATCTTTGAGTTTATAACTTTGAACATAATTACACCATAATTATACACAATCAAATTTATTACCCACTGTGAGAAAATATACATATATTAAGCCTCACATCATTAACTATTTCCATGTGAACATGACATTAGTTGAAACAACATTACTAGGGAGTATTAACTCAATAGGAGTTTTAACTCAATAGCAGTTATTAGTAGGCTACCAGCTGAATATTATACTTACATTACAAAAAAATAAAAATAATTTTTAAGCAGGAAAAGGGTAAGTACAAATCCATATCTGAACAGGAATTTGCTATAAGATATATCAAACAAGGGATATGAGACAAACATTCCCCCTGTTGAACAAGCTTAATAATTATTTCTTTTTTTATTAATTTTATAATTATTAAAAAATTTGTTGACAGTACATATACATATTTTTTTATAACATTAGACCTCGTATTCATTTTTACAAATTTTACCCCCCTTCCCTCTACTCTCTCCCCTAGATGACAATCCCATATATTTTACATGTGTTACAGTATAATCCAGATAAATATATGGGTATAAATCCAATTTCCTTCTTGCATGTTAAGAATTGGATTCTGAAGGAATAAGTAACCTGGATAGAGAGACAGTAGTGCTAACAGTTTACATTCAATTCCCAGTGTTCCTTCTCTGGGTATAGCAGTTTCTGTCCATCATTGATCAACAGGAAGTGAGTTGGATCTTCTTTGTGTTGAACAATAATGTTGTTGAAGTGTATAGTGATCTTCTGGTTCTGCTCATTTCACTCAGCATCAGTTAATTTAAGTCTCTCCAAACCTCTCTGTATTCATGCTGCTGGTCATTTCTTACAGAACAAGAATATTCCAAAACATTCATATATCATTATTTACCCAACCATTATCCAATTGATGAACATCCATTCATTTTCCAGTTTCTAGCCACTATGAAAAGAGCTGCCACAAACATTTTGGCACATACAGGTCCCTTTCTTAACTTTAGTATTTCTTTGTGATATAAGCCCAGTAGTAGCACTGCTGGATCAAAGGGTATATACAAAGTTTGATAACTTTTAGGGCATAGTACCAAATTGCTCTCCAGAATGGCTGGATTCTTTCACAACTCCACCAACAATGCATCAGTGTCCCAGTTTTCCCACATGCCCTCCAACATTCATCATTATTTCTTCCTGTCATCTTAGCAAATCTGACAGGTGTGTAGTGGTATCTCAGAGTTGTCTTAATTTGCATTTCTCTAATCAGTAGTGATTTGGAACACTCTTTCATATGAGTGGAAATAGTTTCAATTTCATCATCTGAAAAGTGTCTGTTCATATGATTTGACTATTTATCAATTGGAGGATGGTTTGATTTCTTATAAATTAGGTTCAGTTCGCTATATATTTTGGAATTGAGGCTTTTATCAGAACCTTTAACTGTAAAAATATTTTCCCAATTTATTACTTCCCTTCTAATCTTGTTTGCATTAGTTTTGTTTGTACAGAAACTTTTTAATTTGAAGTAATCAAAATCTTCTATTTTGTGATCAATAATGATCTCTAGATTTCCTTTGGTCATAAATTCCTTTCTCCTCCACAGTTCTGAGAGGTAGATTATCCTCTGTTCTTCTAATCTATTTATGATTTTATTCTTTAAGCCTGTCATGGTTCCATTGTGATCTTATTTTGGTATATGGTGCTAAGAGTGCATCCATATCTAATTTCTGGCATACTAATTTCCAGTTTTCCCAACAGTTTTTGTCAAATAATGAATTCTTATCTCAAATGATGGTATCTTTGGATTTGCCAAACACTAGATTCCTATAGTTGTACCCTATTTTGTCCTGTATTCCTAATCTGTTCCATTGATCGATTAGTCTATTTCTTATCCAATAGCAAATGGTTTTGGTGACTGCTGCTTTATAATATAGCTTTAGATCAGGTATAGCTAAACCACCTTCACCTGACTTTTTTTTTTTTTGCATTACCTGGAATTTCTCGATCATTTTTTCTTCCATGTGAATTTTGTTGTTATTTTTTCTAGGTCATTAAAATAGGTTCTTGGGAGTCTGATTGGTATAGCACTCAATAAATAGATTAGTTTGGGGAGTATTGTCATCTTTATTATATTCACTTGGCCTATCCACAAGCACTGAATGTCTTTTGTGGAAAGTGTTTTGTAATTTTGCTCATATAATTCCTGACTTTTCTTTGGTTGATGGATTCCCAAAATTTTATACTCTTGACAGTTGTTTTGAATTGATTTTCTCTGTATCTCTTGTTGTTGCATTTTGTTGGTAATGTATAAAAATGCTGAGGATTTATGTGGATTTATTTTGTACCCACCAACTTTGCTAAAGTTGTGAATTATTTCTAATAACTTTTTACTAGAATCTCTGGGATTCTCTAAGTATACCATCATATCATCTGCATAGAGTGATAGTTTGATTTCCTTATTTCCTACTCTAATTCCTTGAATCACTTTCTCAGCTCTTATTGTCGAGGCTAGCCTTTCTAATACAATATTTAATGGTAATGGTGGTAGTGGGCAACCTTGTTTCACTCCTGATCTTACTGGGAAAGGTTATAGTTTATCTCCATTACATATTATGTTTACTGACAGTTTTAAATATATGTTCCTGACTATTTTAAGGAAGAGTCCATTTATTCCTATACTCTCAAGTGTTTTTAGTAGGAATGGATGTTGGATTTTATCAAATGCTTTTTCTGCATCTATTGAGATGATAATTTGTTTTTTATTAATTTTATTATTAATATTGTCAATTATACTAATAGTTTTCGTAATAGTAAACCAGCATTGTATAAATCTTGCTTGATCATAGTGTATTATCCTGGGGATGTTTTTCTGAAGTCTTTTTGCTTATATCTTATTTAAGATTTTAACATCAATATTCATTAAGGAAATTGGTCTATAGTTTTCTTTCTCAATTTTCATTGTACCTCGTTTAGTTATCAGTACCATGTCTGTGTCATAAAAGGATCTTGGTAGAAC
Source organism: Sminthopsis crassicaudata (assembly GCF_048593235.1). Classification (NCBI taxonomy): domain Eukaryota; kingdom Metazoa; phylum Chordata; class Mammalia; order Dasyuromorphia; family Dasyuridae; genus Sminthopsis; species Sminthopsis crassicaudata. Next base: position 209,332,725 of record NC_133617.1, on the reverse strand, counting down.
TCCTTCATCCCCTATTTTTTCAAATAGTTTATATAACATTGGGTCTAATTGTTCTTTAAATGTTTGGTAGAATTCACATGTATATCCATCTGGTCCTGGGGATTTTTTCCTGGGTAGTTGATTAATATCGTGTTCTATTTCTTTTTTCTTTTTTTTTTTTTTTTTTTAATGGGTCTATTTCAGCAGTTTACTTCCTCTTCTATTAACTTAGGAAGGTTTTTGGAGGTAGTCATCCATTTCACTTAAGTTATCAAATTTATTGGCATAAAGTTGGGCAAAGTAACTCATTATTTCTCTAATTTCTTCTTCAATGGTGGAAAGATCCCACTTTTTTCATTTTTAAAACTAACAATTTGATTTTCCTCTTTCCTTTTTCTGAACAGATTAATCAATGTTTTATCTATTTTATTCACTTTTTCATAAAACCAACTCTTGGTTTTATTTATTAATTCAATAGGTTTTTTTTGTTTGTTTTTGTTTTTTTTTTTTTTTTTTTTTTACTTTCAATATTGTAATATTTTTGATTTCTCCTTTTAATTTTAGAATTTTAAGTTTTGTTTTTGGTTGGGGGTTTTTACTTTAGTCTTATTCTAGCTTTTTAAGTTGCAGGCCCAATTCATTAATCTTCTCTTTTTTTATTTTATTCAAATTAACCACTAAAGATATAAAATTTCCTCTTATTACCACTTTAGCTGTATCCCACAAATGTTGGCATGATTTCTCATCGTTGTCATTATCCAGGGTGAAATTATTAATTGTTTCTATCATTTCCTCTTTCTCCCAGCCATTCTTTAAGATGAGATTATTTAGTATCCAATTATGTTTGGTGTATTTACCCCTAACTTCTTATTGAATGTAGTTTTTATTGCATTGTGATCTGAGAAGAAGGCATTTACTATTTCTGCCTTTCTGCATTTGATTTTGAGATTTTATGTCTTAATATATTGTCAATTTTTGTATAGGTTTCATGAACTGCTGACACGAAAGTATACTCCTTTCTATCACCATTTAGTTTTCTCCAAAGGTCTATCATACCTAGTTTTTCTAATGTTCTATTTACCTCTTTAATTTTTTTTTTCTTATTTGTTTTGTGGTTTGATTTATCTAATTCTAAGAGTGCAAGATTGAGATCTCCCCCTATTATTGTTTTGCTGCTTATTTCTTCTTGCAACTCTCTTAACTTTTCCTTTAAGAAGTTTGATGCTATTCCACTTGATGCATATATGTTTAGTATTGATATGGCTTCATTGTTTATGCTACCTTTTAGCAGGATATGGTTTCTTTCCTTATTTCTTTTAATTAGATCAATTTCTGCTTTTGCTTGATCTGAGATAAGGATGGCTAACCCTGCATTTTTTGGCTTTACCTGAAGCATAATAGATTCTGCTCCAACCTTTTACCTTTTCTCTGTACCTATCTCTATGCTTTAAGTGTTTTTCCTGTAAACAACATATTGTAGGGTTCTGACTTTTGATCCAGTCTGCTATCCATCTCCATTTGATGGGAGAGTTCATCCCATTCACATTTACAGTTAAAATTACTAATTCTGTATTTCCTGCCATCATATTATCCCCTGATTATGCTTTTTTTTTCCTCTTGTTCCCCCTGAACCCCTTCCCAGGATTTAATTTATGAAGCCCACTTGTGATGCGCAGCCCTCCTTTTTTAGTATCCGTCCCCCCTCCTTTTAAGTCCCTTCCCTTTTCTTATACTCTTCCTTTACTCCCTTTTTCCTTTTCCCTTTTCCTCTCCCCCCTTATAATGAAGTGAGAGAGACTTTTCTGAAAAAAACAAATATGTCAATTATTTACTATTTGAGCCTACTCTGATGAGAGTAAGATTCACACAATGTTTCTCCCCCTCTCTAAATTCCTTCAGATGTGGTAGATTTTCTATGCCTCTTACTGGCATGTAGTTTCCCTTTTTTTATCTATACTTTCTCTTTTTCTGATACTATCCCTTTCCCTTTAGTAATTCCCTTTTTATGTTATATCATTAAAAATAAAATTATCCATATGGATTTTCTGTATATCCACAACAGAGATACAGATCTCAAGAGTTATTTTTACCTTTTTCTGCTTCTTCTTTGTCTTGTGGATGTAGATCAAACCTTTTGTTTAAGTCTGTTTTTTTTTTTTTCTTAGAAACAAATGGTATTCTTCTGTTTCATTAAATGTCCATCTTCTTCCATGGAAGAAAATGCTAAACTTGGCTGGGTAGTTTATTCTTGGTTGCAGTCCTAGTTCTTTTGCCTTTTGGATTATCAGGTTCCAGGTCCTTCTATCCTTTAATCCTGTCTGCTGTTATCCTCCTCAGGGTTAGATACCCATTATTTCTCTATATAGAAGGTGGCAATCATTCCTGTCTGCTTCTTACTCATTGTTAACACTCTGTTTCTGGTCTGCCCTTTGGGTAGGAACTTTATCAGCTTCCTCCCAAACAGGGATAGGCTGTGACTATCCTGTGTCTGGACTAAGATATAGCTCTGGGAGAGAGTTCCCATCCCCCCTGGAAGTGACTTAGAGATTGTTAGCACGGCTGCATTGTGAGGAGTGTTGGGTTTGTAAGGAGTGCCCAGTGAAGGATCCTCGCTGAGTGGCCTAGCAACTGCCCTGAGACTAGAGGCTGAACAGTAAAAGCATCACAAACCCCAGCCAAACCCTGGCCTAACACTTTCTGAAACTATTGCTGCCACTAATGCAGCTGCTTCCAAGAGTCTGTCACTGTGGTCTGTGATGTATTCCAGGTTTAACCACCATCATAATGAGTCAGACCTTTATTTCAAAAATCCTAAGTCGTCTCAGCTAGAATTCTTTTATTCATTTGATCTCTTGTTGATTCTGCTACTTAAAAATAAATTTGAAGCATCATTTTAGAGCTGTTCAGAGAGGAATTTGGGAGAGTTCAGCCGAGTGTATCTGTTCTCTAATATCTTGGTTCTGATATCATCTTTACTTTCCTCAACTTCAAATTCGTATTAATTATATTTTCACAGTATATTTTACAAACAGTTTTTTTTTTCTTCAGTGACTCAGCCATGACCCCAATTTAGTGTGGATTATTGAAATAGCCTACTGAATTGTTTCTATGACTCTTATCTGACCCCTCTCTAACTCATCTTTACAACTTTCAGACACAATTCTAACATGTTAACCCCAAACCATGAGCTAGAACATTATATTCCTGGTCACGAAATAGTAGAAGCTCATTTTTATCCCTGGGGTAAAATATAAACTCTTTTAGACATTTATAGTCTTTAATTATCTGGCTTCAGCCTACCTTTCTAGTATCATTACTCATTATTCTCTTTCCCACATTTTATAACTTAGAGAAACCTTTCTACTCAATGTTCTCTTCTCTGCACTTTGCTCATCCCATTCTTAATTTGTAGAATTCATTCTCTTCTTTTAATTGTATTTTTAAAAATCCCTAACTTCTTTGCAATCTTACCTTAAGCATATTCTATCATACTAGGTCTATTTTGAGCCTTTCATCTTCTAGTACTTTTGTAAATTATTTTACAGATAGTTTTAATATATTTTAAGTTAACTTCCATATACAACTCATTAATTGATTCTATGATTAGGTAAACAACTTTCAAAAGTTGCTCTCACAGGATAATCAATTTCTTATTATGGTCTTTTTGAAATATAGATATAGTTTTAAAATTATTAAATGACAGAGATCCAATTCATTGTTTTCTATCTACTAGATGCTTTTCCAATTTAGTAAAAGTTGCCATATGTCATGTATCTAAAAATATGTGGTTTTATCCATTCTTCAAAGAGACACTGACAAAGAACTTATCTCTTTCTTCAAAAGAATTTCTAAATATTGAAGAATATTGGTTAGTATTTATAAAATCATTTATTCACACATCAAATGAAAAATGAGGGACTGGTTCTAATGGAATCAGCTAAAGTATGAATTTCAGGTTCATTAAATTATGAATTTTCCCAAAGAACTATAATTATAGAGTTTCCTCTACTATTTTTAATTCCTGATTTTTAATTCACACATTCAATAACTGATTTATAAATTAATAATATCACTGAAAGTCACTCATCTAATATTTATAACTAAAAGAGATATCCCTTAAGAGTATTATTTTAATGCCCTTTGGAAAAGCTTTCAATTTGAATTAGTTTTTAAATATAAAGTTATTATTTCCATTTTTATTATAAAATATTATTCAACTAAATAAACATTTTAAGCACCCACTATATATCAGGCACTATAGAGATACTAATTAAAATACTGTCCCTACTTTCAATGTGTTTGTAATCTAATGAGAAAAAAGAACATACCAAAAAAAAAAAAAAAAAAAAGCTTAAAAGCATTTAGAGGTAAGGCATACCTGCAATAATCTTCGTTGAGTTGGAAATTAAACATAAATTTTGCTAGAAAGTGGAATTACCCGCAAAGTTCAAGTCTGAGTGCCTCTTAAAAGAAGGCTTTGGGAGTTTAGTGTGCAAATCTCTCTCTCTCTCTCTTTTTTTTTTTTTTTTTTTTTTTCAATTAAAAGGGAGAGGCCAGTGAGGAAATTGAGGAGGTGTTAATTATTTTTCTATCAGAATGATGATGAGATGTTAAGCAATTGGTTGACTCTTAGCAGGACAACTCCAGGGTACAATGGATAGAATATAAGTCCTGGAGACAAGAAGATATGAGTACAAATATGAACTTAGGTACTAGCTAGCTCTGTGACTCTGGACAAGTGTCTAATTTGATCAAGATTTTAGTGTTGAACTTTTATTTGCTTTTTGTGTAATCTATTTTGCCTACCTAATATGCCCCAAATAATCATGTAATGGATAGATCTTCACATATCTTAATGACTATAAGGAACTTACAAAAAAAATCAATATTGATTGTGACAATTAAATGCCTGCAATTAAGAGATGATCATGGCATTTTGATTAAAATTCTCTCTATTCAACATACAATTCTTATGGAACTACTATATCTGGAAATTTTCTGATAAGAGTTCACCTTAAGTACATGGCAGAATGATAATCTATCAACCCATCCTGTTTAATATTTTTTACTCTGATATAGCTATATCCATCTATATCCATCCAAACTCTCATCAGATATTTTTACACGGATAGTCATAAATTCAGCTGAAACATAGTTAAATTAAATACAACAAAATGTTGAATACCTACCATTGAAGTTAAATGATTATCATATGAAACTCAACCAAAAATAAATACCTACATCACATATTTTGTATATTTAAATCATATATTCATGCAGTTATACATTAATGTGTTTAGAGTGAGCATATATGATATTAAACACATATGTAGGTCTACATAAAAACATGTACATATGAATAGAAGTACTAGCCCTGTGATTTTTATCATATAGGGAACTACTAGTGAAGAATGGCTTCTACCAGCGCAATTAGCCACTTTATCTAGAATGAATAATTTTAGAAACTTGCCTTAAGTTGTATATATAATGATATGTTTGTATCAATATCCTTACCACCAGCATATGCCAGAGGTAGAAGTGGAAGCTCAGTCTTTCCATCTCATAGACCACTAATTCTCATACATAATAGTGTATGCATAATAGTGTATGCATGTATAACAATCAGACATTGAAAATGGACTAAAATGTGTTTGGAAAAGCATTGTACATGAAAAAGAAATAAATATTAATTGCCTTTTGGAAATTGTGAAATTATTTCAAGAACCCAAAATACTTTCTGAAACAAAAGACCTAAATATTTAATATCAATATTCAATGACTAATATATAATAAATGTGAGACATGGAACCTATTAATATCTAAATAATTAAAAATATTAATATCATCTAGACTCAATCACTAATGATAAAGGTTTATAGTTTGTGAAACAATTCAAATAAGAATTTATAAGAAAATAAGTTTTCAGCATTTCATCAAAGAAACGTATGATTTGAAAAGCATATGAAATGATCATATAACAACACCAAAGGCCAGATGATGAACATTCTTTGTAATCTGTTGGTTTTCTAAAGCTATATAGAGAAACGGAATCAACTCTTAAATGTGTTAGCTCTTCTATGATAAACATTTTATAAAATATGGCTAAGAGCTAAGGGATATGAGGAAACATGGATAGATTAAAATCTGCTTTTAGAGAGAAATAAAATGTTAATTCTATTGATCTTTTTTAGTATTTAGATATCATTCATTGGGTTCTTTGGTAGTCACTGAAAATCAAAAGTTTAATATAATAATATCAATTTTGCTTTTCTGGAAGTCATTAGATATTCATATAACTATGTTACAATATAGATTAAAATAAATTAAATGAGACATCCCAGTATGTCTCCATAAATAATTTAAAGATAAAGGTATCATATCTACCTAGGGGATTCAGAAAAAGTAAGAAAAAATTAATGTTGGAATTGGCTTGATTTAACTTATAGGAATAAAGGAACTTCAACATGTGAAGATGGGAAGGAAGCATATTCTAGCTATGAGGAATCATATAAATATAAGCTGAGAGAAAATTCTAAAAGTCATGGTTTGGACATATTGCAATTTGCCTAGAATAAAAATAAAGGAGAAGAGATTATGCAGAGTCATGGATATCAAGGTGTAACAATGACAATTCATTAAAAGTGTTTGAGGAACAAGATGGCATTATTAGAATAATGTATTAGGAAGCTCTTTTTGTCCGATCTAATTAAAAGATGGATTGATAATGTGAGGGACTGAAATAAAAATTTTCAGCTAGGAGAACATATGGTCAGGACAAAAAGAGTGCAAATCTATCCCAAAACAACCAAGATGATAATAATCAGTTTTGCAAAGATTGTAATATTAGAAACATATTAATTCCTTCTTGGTGGAATTATGGATTAGTTCAACCAGTATGGAAAATAATTTGGAATTATATAACTAAAGTGATTTAACTATTATATAAAGTGTTTTAATTGTCAATGTCCTTTTAGCCAGAGATTGTGTTACTAGATGTATAAACTGAAGATGTCAATAATAAAAACTAGAAAATCTTCATATACGCCAAAATATTTTGGCAGCACATTTTATTGGTTAAAAAAATAAATAAAACTAGAGACAAAATAGATCTCAATCAACGGAATGACTAAGCAAACTACAGTACAAAATTGTCATGATTTCTATAAAGAATAATATTATGAATAAGGCTTCTGAGTTTTAATACTGATTGTATGAATTTATTCTGAATATAATATTCTTATTAATTGTGGTGATATGGAAAATGAAGCCATTCATAATGGAGACATTTTAATTGTGTGGGTTTTTTGGCATTCTTATTGTTTTAATTAATTGTGATCTTGGCTTGGCATGATTTTATTGGATCTGAAGTTGTTTTTTAGTGGAGACTTCAGATAAAGATTTACAGATTTACATAAATAACAATCTAAATATATTTAAGCTTGATGAAGCTAAGAATAGCTTTATCTTTGTATCACATTAAAAAACACTCTAAATGTACATGCTCTTAGTAGTTTTCTTTAACCATACTTTTCTTTCAATAAAAAATTATAACCCAAGTGTTGAGCAAGATTCAGGCCACTAAAATACTCTATCATAGACTAAACTCCCAAGAAGATTAAAAAAAAAAGGAATAAAATTGAGGCCCAGATTCTTTCTTTTTAAAAGAAATATAGGTAATTAGAATAAAGAGGAAATTCTAAGAACATTGATACAGTTAGTAAAGGGAAATATTACACCACAAATAAATTATCTTCATATAAGTGAGAATTGTATATAGTAATAAGGCAATTACTAGTATTGTTTCCTTTGTTAGAAGGCTGCTTTGTAGTTATATACTAGCCACATCTACAGGTAAAGAATATTTCTCAAATAATAAATGCCATGAAAAATTATAATCTTCAAAGTTTATCAATTTAATATTGGACTTCAGTAGAATGTTACTATCATGATCTTAAAGCTAAAATGATAAAATATGGATTTTAATATAGGGCTTTTTGATTTCAAGAGATATAAACTAGAATGGAAAAATACTTTTATATTTATTTTAGTAAACTCACTGAAATTAAACATTTTAGTGGAATAGCAAATATATTACTACAAACAGAATCAGAAAGACCTGAATTCATTTTCATCGTGGAACTCTTCATTATCTCTAGCCAAGATATATGTTATATTTGCTTTATTTTCTTCAATTACAAAATGAGAATAATAAAGGCCGATGTCTTTCAAGGTTGTGAGGATAAAATGAGATAATATTTATACAAACATTTCTTAGCACAATGGCTGACATATAGCAAATGATATACAAATGCTTATTCCCTTGTTTCTCATGCTTCATGACACAAACAATTTTCATAGAATTATATCTATGTCATATCTTTATAGAGAGAGGACGATTAAAGGAACATTAGCTATTACTAATTATCCAGTTAAACAAATAGAAAAATAAGGTTATAGAAATGTCTATTATGTCAACCAAAATACATGTCATGAGGATACATAGGATTTGTTTTCTACTACATATAACTTAGAGAATTGTTGTTCTGGTGTGTGTGTGTGTGTGTGTGTGTGTGTGTGTGTGTGTGTGTGTGTGTTTTAATTCATGTCTTATTGTTTAGGTTGACATTTGAGGTTTTCTTAGTTGAGATACTAAAATCATTTGCCATTTCCTTTTTCAACTCTTTTTATACCTGTAGAAACTGAGTCAAACAGGATTAAGTGACTTGCCCATCGTTATATAGTTAGTAGGTACCTAGAGTAAATTTAGGAAGGCTAGTTTTCCTAATTGTAGGTCAAGCTCTCTACCACCAAGCTGCCCCTTGGATATATAGTATAAGTCATCAATGAGCTGAGATCGCAACTAAATGGGAACAGGAAAGTAAGCTTGATTGCCCTTCAGAAACTGCTCTGTGTTCTTTATGATTTAAGCTTCTCCATGAAATAGACTGATGTTTCCAATGATATCCTTTTTTATTATAGCTTTTTTATTTATAAGATATATGCATGGGTAATTTTTCAGCACTGACCCTTGCAAAACCTTCTGTTTCAACTTTTCCCCTTCTTTCCCCCACCCCCTCCCCTAGATGGCAGGTAGACCAATACATGTTAAATATGTTGAAGCATATGTTAAATACAATATATGTATACATATCCATACAGTTATTTTGCTGCACAAGAAAAAATCTGACTTACAAAAAAGATAAAAATAACCTTAGAAGGAAATAAAAAATGCAAGTAGATAAAAACAGAGGGAGTGGAGATGTTATGTATGTTGTGGTTCACACTCATTTCCCATAGTTCTTTCACTGAGTGTAGCTGGTTCTCTTCATTATTCAACAAATGGAACTGATTTAGTTCATCTCATTGGTGACAAGAGCTACATCCATCAGAATTGATCATCATATAATATTGTTGTTGAAGTATATAATGATCTCCTGGTCCTACTCATTTTACTCAGCATCAGTTTATGTAAGTTTCTCTAGGCCTTTCTGAAATCATCCTGCTGGTCATTTCTTATAGATTAATAATATTCCATAACATTTATATACCACAACTTATTCAGCCATTCTCCAATTGATGGACATCCACTTAATTTCCAGTTCCTAGCCACTACAAATAGGTCTGCCACAAACGTTTTTGCACAAACAGGTCCTTTCCCTTCTTTAAGGTCTCTTGGGGATATAAGCCCAATAATATAACTGCTGGATCAAAAGATACGTAAAGTTTGATAACTTTTTGAGCATAGTTGCAAATTGCTCTCCAGAATGGTTGGATGCATTCATAATTCCACCAACAATCTATCAATGTTCCAGTTTTCCCACATCTCCTCCAACATTCAGCATTATCTTTTCCTGTTATCCTAGCCAATTGGAGAGGTTTGTAGTGGTATCTCAGAGTTGTCTTAATTAGCATTTCTCTAATTAATAATGATTTGGAGCATCTTTGCATATGGCTAGAAATAGTTTCTATTTCTCCATCTGAAAATTGTCTGTTCATATCCCTTGACCATTTATCAATTGGAGAATGGTTTGATTTCTTATAAATTAGAGTTCATTCTATACATATTTTGGAGATAAGGTCTTTATTAGAACCTTTCACTATAAAAATATTTTCCCAGTTTATTGCTTTCCTTCTAATCTTGTAGATCTTAGTTTTGTTTGTACAAAAGCTTTTCAATTTGATATAATAAAAAATTTCTATTTTGTGATCAATAATGATCTGTAGTTCTTCTTTGGTCACAATTTCCTTCCTCCTCCACAGGTCTGAGAAGTAAACTATCCTATATTCTTCTAATTCATTAATAATCTCATTCTTTATGCCTAGATCATGAACCAATTTTGACTTGGTGTTAAGTGGTGCATGGTGTTAAGTGTGGGTCAATGCCTAGTTTCTGCCATATTAATTTCCAATTTTCCCAGCAATTTTTTTCAAACAGTAAATTCTTATCCCAAAGGCTGGGGTCCTTGGGTTTGTCAAACACTAGGTTATTAAAGTTATTGGCTATTTTGTCCTGTAAACTTAACATATTCCGCTGATCAACTAGTCCATTTCATAACTAATACCAGTGGTTTTGGTATCAATAATATTCTTTTGGGAATGATATTATGAAAAATCATAGAATAATAATCCAGTTTCTGAAGATGTAAAATAAAATATCACACAAAGTGTAATATAGAAAACACTGGATTTTTTTTGGGGGGGAGCCAAGATGAAGGAGAAGATACATGGGAACTTCTAAGCTCCCTTTTACTCTCAATACCAACTAGTTAAATCAGCCTCAAAAATAATGCTGGACTGATAAAAACCACAAGGATGAGAAGCACAACTTACCAGCCGAAGAGAATCTTGAATTTCATCAGAAAAGGTCAGGTCCAAGGGGCAGAAAAAAAAACCAAACCCAGCACAGATAGAGTTGGACTAGGGGCTAGCACATTGTGCCAAACAGACTGGGGAGAACTCTGGGATCAGAGAAGGTACTGAGAGAGAGGAATCTGGCATAGGCTAATAGCTCTACTCTGCTTATAAAATAGCAGATCAAAAAAGAAATCAAAGCAACTTAAAAAAAAAAAAAAAAGGCCAGAACCTATAACTACCTCAAACCAGAAGTGACCTAACACCAATCTCGGCAAGCCTGTGTAGCTGCCTTCTGCTGTCCAGGGCTTTTCCTTGGGGCAGTTAAGAACCTGCACAGCAGGGGACACAGCCTGAGGCAGCCTATAATTCACATAGTGCAGTGCTCAGCCTAAGGCAGTGGATCTCTTGCAGCAGCAAAACTCCCTCAGCTGCAACTGTGCTTCCCCAGATTGAGCACAGGGGCTTTTCCTGGGTCAGCTGCTAATATCCACAGGCCCACGGGGATGCTTTGGCCTGGAGTTCTGATGTTTTCACTGTTCAGCTCTAGCCTCAGGGCAGTTGCTAGGCCACACAGTGGGGGTTCCTCACTGGGCACTCCCTGCAATGCAGCCATGCTAACCACCCTGGGGGAGGAGAGGAAATTTCTCCCAAAGCTCTCTCTTAGCCCATTTACAAGACTGCCGCATTCCATCCTATCTGCAAGAAAGCTGGTAAATTTTCTACCCAAAGGGCAGACACCGCACAGATTTTTAATGAGTAAGAAATTGAAGAGAATGATTGACACCTTATATCCAGAGAAAGAATGGGTATCCAACCCCAAAAAGGCTAACACCAGAAAGTCTCCAGATAATACCCTAAAGGGGAATGATACCTGCCCCCTCATCACATAACTCTCTTTTAGAAGATACTATTAAAAAATTAAGAGAGTTAGAAGAAACATGGGGAAAGGAAAGAAAAGCTATGCTAGAGAGTAAAAACATCCTGAAATTTGAGTTGGAAAAGATAAGGAATTCACAGGAAGTACAGGGAAACAAAATTTGTGAATTAGAAAAGGTTAAAAAATCACAGAAAAGTAGGATTTCTGAACTGGAGAACATAAAAAATTCCCAAGAAAGTAGGATTTGTGAATTAAAAAAAAACTCACTAAAAAAAATAGTGAAATGGAAAAAAATTCCACAGAGCAAAATAATTCACTTAAAAACTCAATTGGACATATAGAAAAAGAACCAAAATATGTGAATGAAGAAAATAACTCACCAAAAAATCAGGACTGCACACATAGAAATGAATGATTCATTGAGACACCAAGAATCAGTCAAACAAGACAAAAAAAAAAAAAAAAAAAAAAAAAAAGAAAAAAGAAAAAAGAAAAGAAAAGCTGGAGAATAATGTCAAATACTTAATGGCAAAATCTGTAGACCTGGAAAATAGATCTAGAAGAGATAATATGAGGATCATTGGACTTCCCGAAAATTATGAAAAAAAAAAAGAGCCTAGATTATATTTTACAGGAAATCATAAAAGATAAATATCCAGAGATAATAGAAACAGAAGGGAAAATAGGCATTGAAAGAATTAATTGAACACTTTCTGAAAAAGACCCTAAAAAAAGAACTCCATGGAACATTGTGGCTAAGCTGCAGAACTACCAAACTAAGGAAAAATATTGCAAGCAGCTAGGAAAAAAACAATTCAAATATCAAGATGCCACAATAAGGGTCACTCAAGATCTGGCTGTCTCCATATTAAAGGATCAAAGGGCTCCCTAGATTAACAGAGGAGGAGATAAATTGCTTAAATAGTCCCATTTCAGAAAAAGAAATAGAACAAGCTATTAATCAACTCCCCAAGAAAAAATCCCCAGGACCAGATGGATTCACATGTGAACTCTATCAAACATTTAAAGATCAGATAGCCCCAATGTTATATAAAGTATTTGAAAAAATAGGGGATGAAGGAGTCCTACCAAACACCTTTTATGACACAGACATGGCACTGATAAGTAAACCAGGTAGTTTGAAAACTGAGAAAGAAACTATAGACTAATCTCCTTAATGAATATTGATGCTAAAATCTTAAGTAAGGATATTAGCAAAAAGAATTGAGAAAACCATCCCCAGGATAATACACTATGATTACGTAAGATTTATACAAGGAAAGCAGGGTTGCTTTAATATTAGGAATACTATTAGTATAATTTGACCATATTAATAATAAAATTAATAAAAAAATATGATTATCTCAATAAATGCAGAAAAAGCATTTGAATCCAACATCCATTTGTACTAAAAACACTTGAAAGTATAGGAATAAATGGACTCTTCCTTAAAATAGTCAGGAACATATATTTAAAACTGTCAGTAAACATAATATGTAATGGAGATAAACTGGAATCTTTCCCAGTAAGATCAGGAGTGAAACAAGGTTGCCCACTATCACTATTACTATTCAATATTGTACTAGAAATGCTAGCCTCGACAATAAGAGCTGAGAAAGAGATTCAAGGAATTAGAGTAGGTAATGAGGAAATCAAACTATCACTCTATGCAAATCGTATGAGAACCGCAAAGACTATGCTAAAAAGCTTTTAGAAATAATTCAGAACTTTAGCAAAGTTTCAGGATACAAAATAAATCCACATAAATCCTCAGCATTTTTATGCTTCACCAACAAAATCCAAAAGCAAGAGATATAAAGGGAAATTCCATTGAAAACAACTGTCAAGAGTATAAAATATTTGGGAATCCATCTGCCAAAGAAACATCAGGAATTATATGAGCAAATTACAAAACACTTGCCACAAAAATAAAGTCAGATTTAAATAATTGGAAAAGACATTAAGTGCTCTTAGATAGGCCAAGCAAATATAATCAAGATGACAATACTCCCTAAACTAATCTATTTATTTAGTGCTATACCAATCATACTCCTAAGAAAATATTTTAATGACCTAGAAAAAGTAACATCAAAATTCATATGGAAGAACAAAAGATCGAGAATTTCAAGGAAAGTAATGAAAAAAAAAATCAAATGAAGGTGCCCTAGGTCTACCTGATGTAGATCTATATTTTAAAGCAGCAGTCACCAAAACCATTTGCTATTGGATAAGAAATAGACTAGTTGATCAGTGGAATAGGTTAGGTTCACAGGACAAGATAGTGAATAAAAATAGCAATCTAGTGTTTGACAAACCCAAAGATCCCAAATTTTGGGATAAGAATTCATTATTTGACAAAAACTGCTGGGAAAACTGGAAATTATTATGGCAGAAATTAGATATGGACACACACTGAACACCATATACCAAAATATGATCCAAATGAGTCCATGATTTAGGTATAAAGAATGAGATCATAAATAGATTAGAGGAACAGAGGATAGTCTAACTCTCAGACTTGTGAAGGAGGAAGGAATTTGTGACCAAAGGAGAACTAGAGATCATTATTGATCACAAAATAGAAGATTTTGATTACATCAAAAAAAAAGCTTTTGTACAAACAAAACTAATGCAAACAAGATTAGAAGTAAAGTAACAAATTAGAAAAATATTTTTACAGTTAAAGGTTCTGATAAAGGCCTCCTTTCCAAAATATATAGAGAACTGATTCTAATTTATAAGAAATAAAACCATTCCCCAATTGGTAAATGGTCAAAGGATATGAACAGACAATTTTCAGATGATAAAATTGAAACTATTTCCATTCATATGAAAGTGTTCCAAATCACTATTGATCAAATAAATGCAAATTAAGACAACTCTGAGATACCATTACACATTTGTCAGATTGTCTAAGATGACAGGAAATGATACTGATTAATGTTGAAGGGAATGTTGGAAAACTGGGGCACTGATACACTGTTGGTGGAGTTGTGAAAGAATCCAGCCATTCTGGAGAACAATTTGGAACTATGCCCAAAAAGTTATCAAATTGTGCATGCCATTTCATCCAGCAGTGCTATTATTGAGCTTATATCCCAAGAAATACTAAAGAAGGGAAAGGGACCTATATGTGCTAAAATGTTTGTGGCAGCTCTTTTCATAGTGGCTAGAAACTGGAAAATGAATGGATGCCCATCAATTGGAGAATGATTGGGTAAATAATGGTATATGAATGTTATGGAATATTATTGCTATGTAAGAAATGACTAGCAGGATGAATACAGAGAGGCTTGGAGAGACTTACATGATCTGATGCTGAGTGAAATGAGCGGAACCAGAAGATCACTATACACTGCAACAACAATATTGTATGAAGATATATTCTTTTTTTTTCTTTCTTTTTTTTTAATTTTAAAATTATAATTTTTGACAGTATATATGCATGAGTAATTTTTTAACATTATCCCTTGTATTCATTTTTCCAAAATTTCCCCTCCCTCCCTCTACTTGCTCCCCTAGATGACAGGCAATACCATACATTTTACATGTGTTACAGTATAACGTAGATACAATATATGTGTGTAAATCCAATTTTCTTGATGCATGTTGAGTATTAGATTCCAAAGGTATAAGTAACCTGGGTAGATAGACAGTAATGCTAACAATTTACATTCATTTCCCAGTGTTCCTTCTCTGGGTGTAGCTGATTCTGTCTATCATTGATCAATTAGAATTGGATTAGCTCTTCTCTATGTTGAAGATGTCCACTTCCATCAGAATACATCCTCACATAGTAATGTTGTTAAAGTGTATAATGATCTCCTAGTTCTGCTCATTTCACTCAGCATCAGTTGATGTAAGTTTTTCTAAGCCTCTCTGTATTCATCCTGCTGGTCATTTTTTATAGAACAATAATATTCCATAACATTCATATACCATAATTTACCCACCCATTCTTCAATTGATGGACATCCATTCATTTTCCAGTTTCTAGCCACTATGAAAAGAGCTGCCACAAACATTTTGGCACATACAGGTCCCTTTCTCATCTTTAGTATTTCCTTGGGATAAAAGCCCAATAGCAGCAATGCTGGATCAAAGGTTATGCACAGTTCAATAACTTTTGGGGCATAGTTCAAAATTGCTCTCCAGATTCTTTCACAGCTCCACCAACAATGTATTAGTGTCCCAGTTTTCCCACATCTCCTCCAACATTCATCATTATTTGTTCCTGTCATCTTAGCCAATCTGACAGGTGTGTAGTGGTATCTCAGAGTTGTCTTAATTTGCATTTCTGTTATCAGTAGTGATTTGGAATAATCTTTCATATGAGTGGATATAATTTCAATTACATCATCTGAGAATTGTCTGTTCATATCCTTTGACCATTTATTAATTGGAGAATGGTTTGATATGTAAATATATTCTAATTGAAGTGGATATCTTCAACATAGAGAAGATCCAATCCACTTCCAGCTGATCACTGATGGACAGAAACAGCTACAACCAGAAGGAACACTGGGAAAGGAGTGTAAAATTTTTGCACTATTGTCTTTCTACCCAGGTTATTTATACCTTTGCAATCCAATTCTTACCGTGCAACATGAAATTTGATTTTACACACATATATTGTATCTAGGATATACTGTAACACATTTATTATATATGGGATTGCCTGTCATGTAGGGGACAGAGTAGAGGGAGGAAGGAGAACATTTGGAATAGTGAATAAAAGGGATAATGTTGTAAAAAAATTACCCCATGCATATGTACTGTCAAAAATTTATAATTATAAAATTAATTAAAAAAATACTAACGAAGGGAAAGGGACTTGTATGTGCCAAAATGTTTGTGGCAGCCCTTTTTGTAGTCGCTAGAAACTGGAAAATGAATGGATGCCCATCAATTGGAGAATGGTTGGATAAACTATGGTTTATGAATGCTACGGAATATTATTGTTCTGTAAGAAATGACCCGCAGGATGAATACAGAGAGGCTTAGAGAGACTTACATGAACCAATGCTGAGTGAAATGAGCAGAACCAGGAGATCACTATACACTTCAACAACAATACTTTATGAGGATTTATTCTGATGGAAGCGGATGTCTTTGACAAAAATCTAATTTAGTTCCAATTGATCAGTGATGGACAGAATCATCTATACCCAGAGAAGGAACACTGGAAAGTGAGTGTAAACTGTTTGCATTTTTTTTTCTTCCCAGGTTATTTTTACCTTCTGAATCCAATTCTTCCTGTGCAACAAAAATTATGTTTTGCACACATATATTGTATCTAGGATATACTATACTATATTTAACATGTACGACTGTCTACCATTTAGGGGAGGGGGTTGAGGGAGAGAAGGGAAAAATCAGAACAGAAGTGAGTGTAATGGATAATGTTGTAAAAAATTATCCATGTATATCTACTGTCAAAAAAGTTATAATTACAAAATTTAAAAAAGTTAAAAAAAGAAAAAATAATAATTTCCAGTGTTTTCTTTATCCCTTTGTATATTTAGAAAGCTCAATAGATTAAACTTTGAATTCAGGATTTCCAGGGGAACATCAGTGATCTTGCAAACATGAATCATTCCTTGTTTTCTGAGGAATGCCTATGTTGGAGGCCATTGGATGTTGATTGTCACTGTTCAGAGAGACTCCTATAATAATCTCTACATTATGCAAGTCTTAAATACATATAAAGTATAGTGAAAATTTTGAATTTTAGTCAGTCAATGAGCATTCATGAAATATTTCTTACATGCTAGATACTGTGTTAGATATTTGAGAGATATCTAACATCTGCTCAAGAGGCTAGTTTTGCTATATGCCAGGCATTTTCTATAGTTACTTATTATTTTTCAGGAAACATAATTCTGATCTTTATTAAATTTGTCTATTTGATATTATGTTATTGTAAAGGGTCCACTGAATTAGATTATAAAGGTTTTAAGGATGAAGACAATATTTCATATTTCTCATTTCAACATGAATTCTATAAGCAAGTAAATCTTCAAGGAATACTTAATTTATTAATAAATGTTTTGATATTTTGTCTTTGAAAACATTTTTCTTTTCCATTCCAAGACCTTAATCACCTTTCATTATGTGTACTACTCTATTCTTTAAGATCTATTCTTGCTTCTGTGGAAACTTTCTTTATACACAGGTGCCAAACTAGTCTTCCTAAAGCATAATTCTAGTTATCCTATGTTTCTCAAAAGCAAAGCTCCTCATTTTCTTTACTAATTAATAATATTTGTTTCCTTAGTCTGTGTATAACATTATTAGAAAAACAATTCTAGGCTTATTTTTCATATATCTGCACTTGTTATAATATATATTCCAATTAAACTAGAATTTTTAGTTCATCCTTCTCTCTTCTATCACTGTGTATCAATGTATACTGTCTCTCTTGGATGGTGCATATATATTTCCTATATCTTCTGAAATGTTCTTTTTTTTCAAGTCTCAACTTGGGGAGTAAATATTAAATAAGGCTTTTTCATATTCCTCCAGCTGAAAGTTATCTTATCCTAGTCATTTTTTTTTCTCGCATTACTATTTCTAAATTGTTCCTTTGTCCTTTTCACATGCTACCTTCTTTGATCTGATATACTAGTGTACATGTTGGAGTCTTATTCTCAAAATATACATTCATTGAAAGCAAATACTTTGTATTTATGCCTAATCATATTATCTTCATTTTTTATATCAATAATTTACACAGAAAAGGTGATTAATATTTTCCAAGTAAATTGAATTGGCTATCCTAAAATCAAAAGTAATGACTAGAATTTTATAATTGAATTGAATTGAAATATATATTGAAATTGAAAATTGAATTGAAAACAAAATATTCCTCTAAACATTATAAATTATATAAACTACCATTAACAAAATATCAAGATCAGGAATCAGAAAATATATTTTTTTATGATTGATATCACATTAAAACTATTTTTTTATCTTTTAGAGGTATATTATTAACTTATCAATCCTGATTATTTCTAACTTGGTATTTTGCCAGTCAAAGAAACTTTTTTGCAAGTTATTTCAGGATAATGATTACTAAATTTTTCTCATCTAAATTCAGCCTCTAGTTTGTTTCAACTGCCCTGCTTGCTTTGAAATGTTGAATTGCCATAATTGTTTCAGCTTTGGAGACTAACACATGTAATGCTTATCCATTAACAGTCTCACCCCTTAGGCTACATCTTATTTACTGTGTTTGAACTGCTCTTTTGACAAATTGCAACTCAATCTTTTTGACAATTTCTTCAAATGATTAAAAAAATAATGTCCACATACTCCTCTAAGGCAATTTAAAAATCTACTTATACTTTAAAAAGTTTTTGCATTATATAACACTTAAATTGAAGTCATACATATATGGGGCAGATATTTTAATTTTGTACATGTATATACATATATACATATATACATGAACATACACAGATGTATACATATATGTATTTAGTCAGAAGCATATCAATAAATTTGTGTATATATACATGTATATGTATAAGTGATGTGTATATATATATATATATATATATATATACATGTATATATATATATATATATATTTCTTTGGATTACTTTATAATTTAAAGTATGTTTCTTTTACTTTTTAAAAAAGAAATGATATTTATGGTTATCAAATAAGGAATAGATAGATAGATAGATAGATAGATAGATATAGATATGTTCAAGTAAATATTCTTGTCTTCATGATAGAAATTAAAACCATTTATTTTATGCTATTCCTTGCTAGTTCAGATATGTAATGGTGGATAGGGAAGGAGAGTGCAGGTATGTGATAATGACTAATTAACTTAAGATCTTATCAAATGCAGTCAGAGCCAAAAGAGTGGGAAAAGTCAGGGACTTCTCTGAGTTCTCCAAAATTACCCTCCAAATAACTTTAAATGATTCTCAGAATGAATTCTGGAACAGCAGAATACACTAAAGGATGGAGTGAAAAAATTACTAACGTAAAATGATTCATAAAGCCTATAAGAAAGGTCTGTTGCAAAAGGGATGAGAGTGGAGCTCAGTCAAGCATAAGCCACACCTTCACAAGACAGCAGCAAGACTTTCCTTAGTAATCTATCAGCAGATGAGAGCAACTGAATTTATTTTCTAACATTTTTTTCCTCCAGTTACATGTAAAAACATTTTTAATTCTTTTTTAAAATTTAATTCCAACTTTCCTCCTTCCTATCCCACTCTCATTGAAAATGCAAGAAATTCAATACACATTATAAAATGTAGTCATGCAAAACATTTCTCTATTAATCATGTTGTGGAAGTAAATATAAACAAAAACAAAACAACAATAGCAACAAAGTATACCTCAATACATATTCAGACACCATCAATTCTTTCTGAGATACTCTTTTGCATCATAAGTCCTTCAAAGTTGGATAATTGTATTGCTAAGAATAGTTGTCATTCACAGCTGATCATATTATATGTAACTTTATACATAGGTCATTTCACTATGAATCAACTCAATGGATTTTTTCAGGTTTTTCTGAGAGCATCTAGCTCATTAGCACAATAATATTTCATCATAATCATATACCAAAATTGACTTAGTCATTCCCCAGTTAATGGGAATCCCCTGAATTTTTAATTATTTCTTCCTAGCAAAGAACTATTATAAATATTTTTGTACATAGAAAATCCTTTTCTTTTTCTTTGGTATCTTTTTTGGGATACAGACCTAGTAGAGGCATTATTAGGTCAAAGGGTAAGCCTTTTGGACATTATCTAAATTGCTTTATTGAATAGTTGAATTGGTTTGCAATAACATAACAACTTTTATCATTTTTCTTTTCTGTTCTACTTTCCAATCTAATATGTTTTTGGTAATATTTGAGAATTGTTTTAGTTTGCTTTTCTTCAATCAATACTGAATTAA
Organism: Sminthopsis crassicaudata; assembly: GCF_048593235.1. NCBI lineage: Eukaryota > Metazoa > Chordata > Mammalia > Dasyuromorphia > Dasyuridae > Sminthopsis > Sminthopsis crassicaudata. The sequence goes on along the minus strand of NC_133617.1, from coordinate 209,312,080 downwards.
AGCATCTTTTCTTGTGGATATAGATAAATCTTAATAACTATATTTCCACTGTGCTTATTCTAGTCTTCCTTATTTTACTCTGTTCCTTCTTATTGTTTCTGCTTATTTTTTTTTCTTTTTTACACGTGTAGTCTAGAATTTCAGGACAGTTTTCCTTGACAATTTTTTGAAAGTGATTTCTAAGGTCTTTTTTGATTAAGTCTTTTAGGTAGTTCAATAATTAAATTCTCTCTTCTGGATCTAATTTCCAGGTTACTTGTTTTGCCAATGAGATATTTCACATTTTCTTCTATTTCTTTTTATTTTTTTGGTATGTGGGGTATTTCTTGATTATCTCATAAAGTCATTAGTTTCCATTTACTCAATATGAATTTTTTTTAAAAAAAATATTATCTTCAGGGAGTTTTTGTAACACTTTTCCCATTTGCTCATTCTACTTTTAAAGTACTTGTTATCTTCATTGCATTTTGTTTTCATTTTTACCAATTTTCATTTTTTTAAAAGTTGTTTGACTTTTTAGGTTATATTTGTACATTATCTTTTAGCTATTTCCATATGAAATATGCTGGGAAAGAAAAAAATTATAGCAAAGAAAAAAAAACATGAGAAAAAAAAAAAGAAAAGGTGAAAATAGTATGGATTGACCCACATTTACTTTCCATCAGTCTTTCTCTGTATGTAAATGGGGTTTTCCATCCAAAGTTGAATAATTTTCACTCTTAAGAGTGCCTTTTGGTACTTCCATTGCTGTTTTGCCTAGGCTATTTCTTTTTTTTTTTTTTTTTTCAGGTGAAAATATTTATTTGCAACTAATGTTTCACATAAAATTCCAGTCTAACCTATTTGTATTTCAATAAAGATCTATAAATAAAACATCTTTCTAAGGGTATTTTGTCTTTATCACAACATTTACACAACTCAATATTCAACTACAGGTCCCTACTGGGAAATTTTTCCTTAACCTCATCCTATAAAAATCAGATCAGTAAGGAAAAGCTATCCTTACAAACCACTACTTAATGGAGGAACAGCTGGTAAAATTATTAGCATGTCCAAGATTAGGAACTGAACAAGTGAGTTTATTGTAAGTAAGGATGAGGTAAGCAATTGGTGCTTTTTTTCATGGACTGTACCCACAAATGATGCACATGAGAAATGTTACAGTTTGCTTTGATGGAATGCAGGACAAAATGAGCAATGTGCATTACTGCCATGCATAACAATGCCAAAATATGAGTAACATTTTAAAGCTTTTCTAGGTGATATAATATAGTCTATGATCCAGATATACTGGAGAACAATTTGAAACCATGCCCAAAAGGTTATAAAACTGTACATACTCTTCCATACAGCAGGGTCACTACTGGGTCTGAGTTCCAAGGAGATCTTTTTTTTTTTTTTTTTTTTTTTTTTTTATTAAATATATATATATATATATATATATATATATATATATATATATATATATATATATATATATATTATAATATTATCCCTTGTATTCATTTTTCCAAATTACCCCCCCCTCCCTCTATTCCCTCCCCCCGACGACAGGCAATACCATACATTTTACATGTGTTACAATATAGTCTAGGTACAATACATGTGTGTGAATATCATTTTCTTGTTGCACAATAAACATTAGAATCCGAAGGTACATGTAACCTGGGCAGACAGATATTAGTGCTAACAATTTACATTCACTTCCCAGTGTTTCTTCTCTGGGTGTAGCTACCTCTGTCCATCATTGATCAACTGGAAGTGAGTTGGATCTTCTTTATGTTGAAGATTTCCACTTCCATCAGAATACATCCTCATACAGTATTGTTGTTGAAGTGTACAGCGATCTTCTGGTTCTGCTCATTTCACTCAGCATCAGTTGATTTAAGTCTCTCCAGGCCTCTCTATATTCCTCCTGCTGGTCATTTCTTACCGAGCAATAATATTCCATAACCTTCATATACCACAATTTACCCAACCATTCTCCAACTGATGGATATCCATTCATCTTCCAGTTTCTAGCTACAACAAAAATAGCTGCCACAAACATTTTGGCACATATATGTCTCTTTCCGCTCTTTAGTATTTCTTTGGGATATAATCCCAGTAGTAGTGCTGCTGGGTCAAAGGGTATGCACAGTTTGATAACTTCCTGGGCATAATTCCAGATTGCTCCCCAGAATGGCTGGATTCTTTCACAACTCCACCAGCAATGTATTAGTGTCCCAATTTCCCCACATCCCCTCCAACATTTGTCATTATTTGTTCCTGTCATCTTAGCCAATCTGACAGGTGTGTAGTGGTATCTCAGAGTGGTCTTAATTTGCATTTCTCTGATCAGTAGTGATTTGGAACACTCTTTCATGTGAGTGGATATAGTTTCAATTTCTTCCTCTGAGAATTGTCTGTTCATATCCTTTGACCATTTATCAATTGGAGAATGGTTCGGTTTCTTATAAACTATGGTCAGTTCTCTATATATTTTGGAAATGAGACCTTTGTCAGAACCTTTGTTTTTAAAAATATTTTCCCAATTTGTTACTTCCCTTCTAATCTTGTTTGCATTAGTATTAGTTGTACAGAAACTTTTTAGTTTGATGTAATCAAAATCTTCTATTTTGTGATCAATAATGATCTCTAGTTCTCCTCTGGTCATAAATTCCTTCCTCCTCCACAAGTCTGAGAGGTAGATTATCCTCTGTTCCTCTAATCTATTTATTATCTCCCTCTTTATGCCTAAATCATGGACCCATTTTGATCTTATCTTGGTATATGGTGTTAAGTGTGGATCCATATCTAATTTCTGCCATACTAATTTCCAGTTTTCCCAACAGTTTTTTCAGAATAATGAATTTTTATCCCTAATGTTGGAATCTTTGGGTTTGTCAAAGATTAGATTACTATAGATGTACCCTTTTTTGTCCTTTGTATCTAATCTGTTCCACTGATCTACCGGTCTATTTCTTAGCCAATACCAAATGGTTTTGGTGACTGCTGCTATATAATATAGCTTTAGATCAGGTACACTTAGACCACCTTCCTCTGAGTTTTTTTTCATTAGTTCCCTTGCAATTCTTGACCTTTTATTCTTCCATATGAATTTTGTTGTTATTTTTTCTAGGTCATTAAAATAGTTTCTTGGGAGTCTGATTGGTATAGCACTAAATAAATAGATTAGTTTGGGGAGTATTGTCATCTTTATTATATTCGCTCGGCCTATCCAAGAGCACTGAATGTCTTTCCAATTATTTAAATCTGATTTTATTTTTGTGGCAAGTGTTTTGTAATTTTTCTCATATAATTCCTGACTTTTCTTTGGTAGATGGATTCCCAAATATTTTATACTCTCAACATTTGTTTGGAATGGAATTTCTCTTTGTATCTCTTGCTGTTGCATTTTGTTAGTGATATATAAAAATGCCGAGGATTTATGTGGATTTATTTTGTATCCTGTCACTTTGCTGAAATTTTGAATTATTTCTAGTAGCTTTTTAGCACAGTCTTTGGGGTTCTCTAAGTATACCATCATGTCATCTGCAAAAAGTGATAGTTTAATTTCCTCATTTCCTACTCTAATTCCTTGAATCTCTTTCTTGGCTCTTATTGCCGAGGCTAGCGTTTCTAGTACTATATTGAATAGTAATGGTGATAGTGGGCAACCTTGTTTCACTCCTGATCTTACTGGGAAAGGTTGCAGTTTATTTCTATTGCATATTATGCTTACTGACGGTCTTAAATATATACTCCTGATTATTCTAAGGAATAATCCATTTATTCCTATACTCTCAAGAGTTTTTAGTAGGAATGGATGTTGCATTTTGTCAAATGCTTTTTCTGCATCTATTGAGATGATCATATGGTTCTTATTAATTTGATTATTAATATGGTCAATTATATTAATAGTTTTCCTAATATTAAACCAGCCCTGCATTCCTGGAATAAATCCTACTTGATCATAGTGTATTATCTTGGAGATGATTTTCTGAAGTCTTTTTGCTAATATCTTATTTAAGATTTTAGCATCAATATTCATTAAGGAGATTGGTCTATAATTTTCTTTCTCAGTTTTCGATCTACCAGGTTTAGGTATCAGTACCATGTCTGTGTCATAAAAGGAGTTTGGTAGGACTCCTTCATCCCCTATTTTTTCAAATAATTTATATAACATTGGGGCTAATTGTTCTTTAAATGTTTGGTAGAATTCACATGTGAATCCATCTGGCCCTGGGGATTTTTTCCTGGGGAGTTGATTAATAGCTTGTTCTATTTCTTTTTCTGAAATGGGACTATTTAAGCAATTTATCTCCTCCTCTGTTAATCTAGGGAGCCTATATTTTTGGAGGAAGTCATCCATTTCACTTAAGTTATCAAATTTATTGGCATAAAGTTGGGCAAAGTAACTCCTTATTATTTCTCTAATTTCCTCTTCATTGGTGGAAAGATCCCCCTTTTCATTTGTAAGACTATCAATTTGATTTTCCTCTTTCTTTTTTTTGATCAAATTTACCAAAGGTTTATCTATTTTATTGGCTTTTTCATAAAACCAACTCTTGGTTTTATTTATTAATTCAATAGTTTTTTTACTTTCAATTTTATTGATTTCTCCTTTTAATTTTTGTATTTCGAGTTTAATTTTTGGTTGGGGGTTTATAATTTGGTCTTTTTCTAGCCTTTTAAGTTGTAAGCCCAATTCGTTAATCTTCTCTTTCTCAATTTTCTTCAAATAAGCCTCTAAAGATATAAAATTTCCCCTTATTACCGCTTTAGCTGCATCCCAAAGATTTTGATATGATGTCTCATCATTATCATTATCTTGGGTGAAATTATTAATTGTTTCTCTAATTTGCTGTTTCACCCAGTCATTCTTTAAGATGAGATTGTTCATTTTCCAATTACTTTTTGGTCTATTTACCCCTAACTTTTTACTGAATGTAGCTTTTATTGCATTGTGATCTGAGAAGAAGGCATTTATTATTTCTGCCTTCCTACATTTAATTTTGAGATCTTTATGTCCTAGTATATGGTCAATTTTTGTATAGGATCCATGAACTGCTGAGAAGAAAGTATATTCCTTCCTATTGCCATTCAGTTTTCTCCAAAGGTCTATCATACCTAGTTTTTCTAATGTTCTATTTACTTTTTTAATTTCTTTCTTGTTTGTTTTGTGGTTTGATTTGTCTAAATCTGAGAGTGCAAGGTTGAGATCTCCCACTATTATAGTTTTACTGTCTATTTCTTCTTGCAGTTCTCTTAACTTTTCCTTTAGAAAGTTAGATGCTATACCACTTGGTGCATATATGTTTAGTATTGATATGGCTTCATTATTTATGCTACCTTTCAGCAGGATATAGTTTCCTTCCTTATCTTTTTTAATGAGATCTACTTCTGCTTTTGCTTGATCTGAGATAAGGATAGCTACCCCTGCTTTTTTGGCTTTACCTGAAGCATAATAGGCTCTGTTCCAACCTTTTACCTTTACTCTGTATGTATCTCCCTGCTTTAAGTGTGTTTCCTGTAGGCAACATACTGTAGGGTTCTGCTTTTTGATCCAATCTACTATCCGTCTCCGTTTGATGGGATCGTTCATCCCATTTACATTTACAGTTAAAATTACTAATTCTGTATTTCCTGCCATCGTATTATCCCCAGATTATGCTTTTTTCCCTTGACCCCCCTGATCCCCCTCCCCGATATTTAATTTACAGACCCCCCTTGTGACGCGCAACCCTCCCTCTTTTTTTTTTTTTTTTTTTAGGATCCCTCCCCCCTCCCTCCAAGTCCCTTCACTTATTCTCCTTTTCCTTTTCCCTTTTCCTCTCCCCCCTTTTAATGAGGTGAGAGAAAATTCTCTGAAAAACAAATATGTTAATTATTTACTCTTTGAGCCTCTTCTGATGAGAGTAAGATTCACACAATGATTCTCCCCCTCACTAAGTTCCCTCAGATATGGTGTATTTTCTATGTCTCTTCCTGGGATGTAGTTTCCCTCTTTTTATCACTCCTTCCCCTTTTTCTGAACCGACCTCCTTCCCTTTACTACACCCCCCCTTTTTTTCTTTTATATCAGTAAAATCAAATTATCCTTGAGTATTTTTTATATACCCACAACAGAGTTACAGTTCTCAAGGGTTCTGTGTACCTTTTTCTGTTTCTCTTCAGTCTTGTGGATGTGGATCAAATTTTTTGTTTAAGTCTGGTTTTTTTCTTAGAAACATATAGAATTCCTCTGTTTCATTGAATGACCATCTTCTTCCATGGAAAAAGATGCTAAACTTAGCTGGGTAGTTCATTCTTGGTTGCAGTCCTTGATCTTTTGCCTTACGGAATATCAGGTTCCAGGCCCTTCTATCTTTTAATGTGGAGGCAGCCAGATCTTGGGTGACCCTTATTGTGGCACCTTGGTATTTAAATTGTTTTTTTCTAGCTGCTTGCAGGATTTTCTCCTTTGTGTGGTAATTCTGCAGCTTAGCCACAATATTCCGTGGTGTTCTTTTTTTAGGGTCTATTTCAGAAGGAGTTCGATGAATTCTTTCCACATCTACTTTCCCCTCTGTTTCTATTATCTCTGGACAGTTCTCTTTGATAATTTCCTGTAAAATAGAATCTAGGCTCTTTTTTTGGTCATAGTTTTCTGGAAGTCCAATAATCCGCAGATTATCTCTCCTAGATCTATTTTCCAGGTCTATAGATTTTCCCAGTAAGTATTTGACGTTGTTCTCCAGCTTCTCATTTTTTTTGTTTTGTTTGACTGATTCTTGGGTTCTCTGTGAATCATTCATTTCTATTTGTTCCATCCTGACTTTTAAGGAGTTATTTTCTTCTTTCACAGTTTTTAGTTCTTTTTGTAAATGCCCAATTTCGTTTTTAAATGAATTATTTTGCTCTATTGAATTTTTTTCCATTTCCCTAATTTTTTTTTTTTGAGAATTATTTTCTTTTTCCAATTCAGAAATTCTATTTTCTTGAGACTTTTTTATCTTTTCCAATTCAGAAATCCTACTTTCCTGTGTTTTTTTAACCTTTTCTAATTCACTAATTTTGTTTCCCTGCATCTCCTGTGAATTCTTTATTTTTTCCAACTCCAATTTCAGGACGTTGTTATTCTCTATCATAACTTCCCTTTCTTTTCCCCATTTTTCTTCGATCTCCCTCAATTTTTTAAGAGCTTCTTCTAGGAGAGAGTTATGTGATGGGGGGCAGGAATAGTTCCCCTTTAGGTTGTTATCTTCTGAATCTTTGCTGTTAACTTCCTCGGGGTTGGATACCCGCTCTTTCTCTGTATAGAAGGAATCTATAGTTTTTCTAGCTTTTTTGCTCATACTTAAAAAATGTTTTGGGGTCTGTCCCTGGGGTAGGAAATTATTTACTTCTTTACCAGCTTCCTCCAAGACCGGATGGATGCAGCGGCCCCTGCGCCTGCGCTAAGAGAGAGCTCTGGGAGAGAGTTCCCCACCCCCTCCCTGGAAGTGCCTCAGAGGTGATTAGCACTACTGTGCTTCGAGGGCGTAGAATAGTGAAGACTGCAGGAAGCCCAGCCTATGTGTCCGGGTGGGGATTGGATGTCTGCAGCAGGTGACGTGAGAAGCCCCTGCGCTCAAACTGGAAGTGTCTGCCAGAAACCGCGGTCCCTAGTTCAAAGGTTCCGCTTCTCTGGGACTTCCTGGAGCTGAGTTCCACTCCCTCCAGCTAAGCTAGGCAGTGTGTGTTGCCTTGGGCCGTATCCAACCACTTGTCAGTCTCTTAACTATTCTCAGGAGGTAGCTGAGGCCACACCCCCTGGTGCCGATTCTCTGCTGAGTCACCCCCCAGGATCGGGGAAAATCTAATCTGAGTTTTAAAATATTTTGGCTTTCTCTTCTGAACTGCTAAATAATTAGCAGAGAAGAGCTAACAGCCTGTGCCAGATTCCTTTACCTCAGTGGCTTCTCTGATCCCAGAGCCCCTCCCAGCGCAATGGGCGCAGTGTGCCCCTACCCCACCGTCTGTGCTGGTCTTTCTTATTCCTCCCCTGAGAACTGACCTTTCCTGTTGAAACTCCAGATTCTCTTCAGCTGGTAAGTCGTGCTTCCAGTCCTTGTGGTATCTATCAGTCCTGAGCTAATTCTGAGACTTAATTTATCTAATTGGTTGTGAGGGAGTGAGGACGTTCACTGAGTCGTGTGTTTCTTCTCCGCCATCTTGGCTCCGCCCCTACACATCTCTTATCAGAACCTTTAACTGTAAAAATGTTTTCCCAATTTGTCACTTCCCTTCTAATCTTGTTTGCATTAGTTTTGTTTGTACAAAAGCTTTTTAATTTGATGTAATCAGATTTTTCTATTTTGTGAATTATTTCTCTAGTTCTCCTTTGGTCACAAATTCCTTCCTCCTCCACAAGTCTGAGAGGTAAACTATCCTATGTTCCTCTAATTTATTTATGATCTCGTTCTTTAAGGGCATGCAATTTTAGAAGCCTGTGAATTTTGTTTGAAATTTGATTCCAGAATGGTTGTATCAGTTCCCTATTTTACAAACAATTTCTTAGTGTATTATTTTCTTCCCTCCTTTAATTACTTATAATGATAGTAAAATTCAAGCATTACCTTCCCTCCATTTTCCTCTTCAATATGAAAGCTTTCCCTTCTGTGCCTCTTTTACATGAGAAAAGTTTCCCTATTTCTCTCTTTTTCCTCTTCTTAGTGCATTCTTCTTTCTCACCCTTATATTCTTTATTTTTTGGAGGTTATTACAACATAATCAATGCACATATATGCTCTCTCTCTATGCAGGCTCCTTATGACTGCAGTAATTTCACAAAACTTTTTAGGACTTACATGTATCATCTTCCCATACATGGATATAAATCGTTTACTTCCATTGTTTCTGTAAAGGACTGAAACTCTGAACAGATGCACTTGGACAATTGAGCACTTAATGCTAATTACTTATTGGACAGTACTTTATTAGCATATGCTTGGAAAATGACCTGTCCCACCATTCTGCCCTGGCTCAATCTGTTGGTGTATACAGATAATTTTAAGAGGGATTAGAGGATGGATTAAGACAATAGAGAGTTACTCCTTGGTGATGGATTCTTGAAGAAAAGGTTTCTAAAGTTCCTCTTAAAGGACCAACTATCTTTACAGATGCATCCAAACATAATATTTGTGCTATATACTCTTATGACTTAACTAAAAAGAGAGTAGTCAGAACTCTTTTTCAGTCCACTCAGCAGAATGAATTATATGCAATCATTCTAGCTCTTACTTATTATCCAGAGATATAAATATAATATCTGATTTGGCCTATTCAGTAGGTATGGTACAAAGAATTGCCACAGACCAAATAAAATTTGTAGGCTGTAATATATATCAGCTCTTTAAGGAACTTCAAGAGCAAGTGAGAAAGCATCTAGGTAAGATTTATATCTTGAATGTCCACTCACATAGTGGACTTCCAGGTCCTATTTTTGATGGTAATTCAAAGGCAGATAGCCTTCTAATTATGTTGGCCAATATTCCTTTATTTCAAGAAGCCCAAGAATCTCATTTTAAATATCATCAGGCTGCTTGAGCTTTACGTTTACAATTTGGAATAACAAGACAGGAAGCTAGGGGCATAGTAAAAGCTTTTCCAGCTTGCCTTTTTTTCCACACTCCTACACTCCCTTCAGGGAAGAACCCTCATGGTTTGAGACCTAATGAAATTTGGCACATGGATGTGACCCATTATAAATCTTTTGGTTGTCTGTCTTTTATCCATGTTGTGGTAGACACCTTTTCAGGATTCACTTTTGGAACGAAGGAGAAGACCCAAAAAATATTGGGTGGTTCCATTGATGATTGCGCCCACCATTGAAAGAGCCTGGCATTTGACTCATGGAAATCAAAAATTGTTATACTTCAAAATCCTCAGGAATCATTGTATTCTCTGACTCATGATAAAACTGCTGTAGAACTTAGAAACCCTCAGGAATCATTGGATTCTCTAAATATAATCAGACTGTTGTAGGATTTGAAAACCCTCAAGAATCATTGGATTTTCTGAGAAAAGATGAGACTGTTGCAGGACTTTGAAATCTGCAGGAATCATTATATTCCCTAACATATAAAAAGACTATTGCAGGACTTTAAAAACTTTCAGGGATCATTGGATTCCCCAGCACATGAAGCAATAAACAATAGATTGGTTTTGGACTATTTCTTGGCTGCTGAAAGAGGTGTTTGTGTGATTGTTGTTTACATACCCTCCTTCTAGGACTTCTGGAAATCTTTTACAACACCATGTTGATTTATATTGTTTGTTATATCAGTACTTGCATGTATAATTCATGTTTGTTACACCACATCAAGCCTGCACTGACTGTGGGGAGAATCATCACTAATAGTTTGTGTGTTATTGCTATATGCTTGTGTAATACCTCCCATGCTAATGGGTTTGTGCATACCTGTTTCTAATAAGACCCTTCAGCCCAGAAACCTGCTAGCAATCCCCACTTCCCTTTGGTGCTTTTCATCTCCCTTCTAGAGATGTCATAGAGGGCATGATCATATCCTTTTTAGGGCTTTCACCTCCCTTCCTGAGAAGTCAGGGAGGGTGTGATCACCTCATTTTTGGGGCTCTCTCCTCCTTGAACAGTCAGGGATGGCATTAACACTTGTTTTCTAAAACAAAAGAAAGTGGGATATGTAAAGGGCTGAAATTCTGAGCAAATACACTTGGACAACCAAACACTTAAGGCCAATTACTTATTGGACAATACTTTATTAACATATGCTTAGAAAATGGCCTGCCCCACTATTCTGTGCTGGCTCAATCTCTTGGTGTCTACAGAGAATTGTAAGAGGGGGGTAGATAAAGAGAAGTGAGAATTACTTTTTGGTAGTGGAGAGAAAGAAGGTGTGGAGATTTCTGTGTTCATTGCTTTTAGTACTACCCAAAAGACCAAGAATAAAGATCAAGGACTTTTGCTTATCCTGACTCCAGCTGATTCTAAGGTATCTAGAGTGCTAACTCAGTCTTCACAGTTTTCATTTTGAATACTCTTTTGTGCTTACTTTTTCATGCTTCTCTTGAATCTTTTGAATGTCATTTTTTTTCTTTTTTAAAATTTTTTAAAAATTAATTTTAATTATAATTATAATGCATGGCTATTTTTTTTACAACATTATCCCTTGTATTCACTTTTCCAAATTTTCCCCTCCCTCCCTTTACTCCCTCCCCCAGATGATAGGTAATCCCATACATGTTAAATGTGATACTGTATATCCTAGATCAGAAATGCTTGAAAGTCCTTTTTGTGATTTAATATTCATTTTCCCTCTGAAGGATTATCATTACTTTTCTGGGTAGGATAATCTCTATTGCAATCCTTGCTCCTTTGCTTTCTTGAATATTTGTTATAAGATCTTTACTCATTTATCATGGAAGCCACTAGATCTCAGGTGATTTTGACTGTAGCTCCATGATATTCAAATTGCTTCCTTTGTTGATGTGTAATCTTTTCCCTTTGAGTTGAGAGCTATTGAATTTGTTTTATTTCCATTGATATTTTAAAGTTATTTGGAGGGTAATGTTGAGAGATTTTTCTTAGGATGTGGTTTCTATTTTGACATCTTGTTTCCATGTAAAAATATTTTATTTTTTAAACAGAATTAGTATATACCTGAATACAGGAATGATAATCATGAATAAGAAAAATTTTAAAATATATAGAAAAAGTATTAAGAGGTTGCTAAGATTAATATTGCTTTATATGGAAGAGTTCTCTTTATTTTTCCAAGGGTAAGAAATGAAATATGATGTATTCCCCTCTAACTTAATATGAATATTCAATTTAAGATGTTAGGTACAATTTTTTAAAAGACTAGATCATTCATATGTAATGGCTTTTTATATGTCTTTTAAGAAAAAGTATCATGTAATTTTAAAGATAATTTTGAAATCACCTGACCAAAAATTCTACTACGTTTAACTCCTGGAAGATGTTGAACACTTTGGTGATTAGAAAACTCATTACTTTATTTATTCCATTTCTGAACAATTATATGTAGGTGAACATTTTTTTCTTTCTTTCAGTTTTTTGAGCTGAACTCTGTCTTCCTGAAATTTCTATACATTCTTGCACAAAGTAAGTTAAATCTTCTATCTAGATAGATATCTAAATTATTGAAGATAGTTATAATATCCCCTGCTAATATTTCCTTTATTATTCAAGATAAACATTCCATTTTCACTCAAATTATTATAAGTGAAATACCTAGTAAAAAAAATTTAGTAGTCATGAGGAATATTTATTTCTATATTTATTTAAAATTTTTATTAAATAATTCCTTCATAAATCTTGTTTGATGATTTATAAATAGTCGTCATGTGAGGAGAAATAATGTTTCTATATCTATATACAATTTTCAATATCTACTGTATAAATTATTTAACAAATTAACAGCAAGTTCCTTTAACAAAATACTAAGTTACAACCCTAGGTGTATTTCTGATTTGCAAGAAGATGAAGTAAAATAGAATTTGTGTGTGTGTGTGTGTGTGTGTGTGTGTGTGTGTGTGTGTGTGTGTGTGTGTGTGTAAAGAGAAATGGACAAAAGAACAGAGATAAAGAGATAATATGGGCTAAATGCTGAGGATGCAAATACAAACCAAACCAAAAAAAAAAAAAAAAAAAGTCATTGTGTGGAAACTTACTCCTATAGAGGAACACAATAGATCAAAGAAAGTTGGAAAGCAGGAGGGAAAGGAGAGAAAGGTAGAAAAGTCTAAAGAATCATGAGTGAAATATGATGATCAATTCTGATAGATATGGCCATTTTCAACAATGAGATGAACCAAATCAGTTCCAATAGAGTAGTAATGAACTGAACCAGCTACACCCAGCAAAAGAACTCTAGGAGATGATTATGAACCACTACATAGAATTCCCAATCCCTCTAATTATGTCCACCTGCATTTTAGATTTCCTTAACAGCTAATTGTACACTATTTCAAAGTCCGATTCTTTTTGTACAGAAAAAACAAGTGTTTGGACATGTATACATATATTGTATTTAATTTATACTCTAACATATTTAACATGTATTGGTCAACCTGCCATCGGGGTTGGGGAAGGAGGGCAAAAATTCGAACAAAAGGTTTAGAAATTATCAATGATGTAAAATTACCCATACATATATCTGGTAAATAAAAACTATTAAAATAAAAAAAAGAATCAGGATTGAAGATGTGAGTAAAAAACTGAACAAGAATAATGTGGACATTTCCTGGAATGATGATGCTAAGTCAAGAAGGGGCTACTGGTATGGATATACTTTTAGGATGAAAAATTTAGTGGCATTTAGGAGAGAAAATCCAAACACTTAAATTATTGATACTAAATGAAAAGAAGAAAATGTCATAATGTGCAGATGAGAAATACCAAAATTCAGAAATACTTCTCAAGGCCTATTTACATAGTTTTATAAGGAGGATATAATCCCTGGGTCCCATTTCCCACATTCCAAGGAGTAATATCTACACTTGGGGACTTATAACTAGCAGATGAAAATATCTAATTGGCATTGTTCTAAACCCAAAGTATGGGGAAACTGGCTATGGAACAAATGAATGAATTAAACAGTACAATAAAATTCTTTAAGAATTGATAATTTAAGTCTTATTTTGAAAGTCAAATGGTCAAGCTAACTTCCACAGCTCTGCATCATCTACCTCTACTTCTATCCAAAAGGAGTTCATCAAAATATATTTTCTATCCTTTGTAATCTCCATAGCACTTACCTTAATAATTATATAGTTATAAGCCTTGAACAATCTCTAAAACAACCAAAACAGTAATAAACAAAACTCAGCATAATAATATTATAGCTCATCCACCACAACCAAACAACAAAGACACTCCACTCCAATTCTGACTACATTTAATTTCCTAACGAATCAAACGAATCTATGCCGTAAACACCTCAACCACCCCAGGCATTATAAACCATACCATTTCTATTAACAAAGTAAGCAATAACATACCTGTCTTTAGCCTGGGTGAGAGGGATACCATTTTATAACTCACAGTCACATAGGTTTCCCACTTGCAATTAAAATTATAGTCAAAACCAGTCTCTGAATCCATGAATTTCTCACCAAGGCTATGATAGTAGAAACATTGTTCAAGAACTAGGGTGAAGATACTTGTACTATATTCTATTCTAGTAAGAATGTAGATGTAACTTCTACTATTTATAGGGAACTGTGTTGGATATGGGACAAAATATTTTAGCAAGAATATATATGTAAAACTTAGAAAGTATTCCAAGTCAAAGAAAAAGATGAAAGGCTTCTAGAGTAGGCCTGAGGAAGACTAATTAAATAAATTGATGATATTAACTAAAAAATAAAAGATTTAAGGGGAGAAATCCTCATAACTGAAGTAGAGTAAGTAAAGTCCTGCAATGTTGAACAGCATTATGTATTGATTCCCAAGGGAAAATAACAGGCACAAGAAGTAGTAGTAAAAGAAAGTTCTATTCAGATTTGACATTTATAAGCAAAATTTCCTAATAATTAGTGGTATCTGAATTATAAATAGCAGCCTCAAGAGGTTGTGTATTCCTTCTTCCTGGATTTATCCATGTAAAGAAAGATGTAATGAATGTTTGATGGAGTTTTGGAGAAAAGATTCCTGTTCAGACACAGGCTGAGTAAGGTGCTTGAAATTCCAGCAATTAAATAAGATTCTATGAAATGTTTCTATGATTCTATGAAACAAGTCTTCCCTTTTTACCAGGTAAAATTGATCAGGAGGCCTACACATGTTAAGATAATTCTGTGCATAGTTTGCCATCATTTCACATAATAAATCCCTTTTTAAAAGTTTTAACATGTACTTTTTTGTTTTGTTTTTTTTTTTTAGATTCTGTCAGTAAGACACACAGAAAGTGAGAATTTCTCTAATATCAATGATACCAGTTGGTTTATAATTGAATATGGTTTTCCAGCACCTTTACAGATTAAACACAAGAAATATTTAAGGAATTTGTATCAAAGTATTAAAGTGATAAAACATTCTTCAGAAAAGATGCAGTTGGTTTCATAGTCAGAAAATATAGATTAAAACTCTCTTCTTACACATGCTGACTATGTGACCTAAATAATACTTAATGTCATAAAATGCCTATTACATCTCTGGTAAAATTTGTAAGAGAAGGTGATCATCTCCACTTATTTATTGACTTTCTTTCTTAGAACCATATGAACTGATCAAATTATAGGTACAAGGAAAAAAAGGCCCCTCCATTGTACAAATAATGACATTGTAGGCCTTACCCATTATTGTTTAAAGAGAAATAAACAGGAAAAAAAACACACATGGAATAAAATATAAAATATAATGGTGTATTTTATATAGTTTTTATGTGTCTCTAGGAAAAATGTGTTATACATTACTTAAGAAAATGGTAAAGAAGTCATGACCTAAAACATTAAAAAAATCTTAAAGAAAATCATCTGCAATTATTCCCATACTTGTAATGTCTGGGATAGATCTCTGGAGGGCCTCAGGATCAGTCAGTCAGGATCAGTCAAAGTCCTTGATCTTTAGGCATAGAAGTGAAGGAGGCAGGCAAGCTGCCATGTGGCTATCAAAGATAGATTCTGGTCTCTGGAGTCTGGAGCATCAAGTCTTCCCTGCTGAGCACACTGCAGTAGAGAGATTCTGAGTCTCTCCCTTAGTCCTCCAATCCTTCCCTACAATTACTTCACCACACCACATTCAGCAGGTACCAATGATGAGGAGAGCTATCCTATCACCATATCATCTAAGTATATATTTCTATAACCATTATCTCAGTTTGAGTAGGTACTTAGACTTAAGTATTCTTGTGTTCTGGATTCAATTACACATTTTCAGAGTTTCAATCCTCTTCACATACTAAGCTATCACATCAACATATTATTGGTAAATAGTACCACTCATGATACAATCTAGATAAATTTAGGTATTCTGCCATTTAAATAAAGATCCATATTATAATAAAGCACACAGTTCCATTAAGGAAATTAATACAAACAATCCAGTAGAGGAGTCAATAATGAAAACAAAGTCTACTATGGGAATGAAGACAGAAAAAAAATATCACCAAAAATTTCCCCAAAATATATATAAATTTAGGAAAATGAAAAAGTACATTTTTGTTAATAGGAAGGAGAAATAAATAAAAGTTAAGAATGATAATTTCCAAAGGCTAGGCATTCTCTTTCATATAGACTCTCGGAAAATGAAGACAATCTAAAGAAACATAGTATTATTTTAAAAACACGGAAAAATTAAATGTATGCCAAGTATTTAATTAAAGTCAATTTCAGTTCAATGATTATTTATTACAGGTATTTCATGCATTGTGCTACTGTAAGTAGACATATAATTTAGAATACATCAATCTATCATTAAACAATTTAAAATTATTTGATTTATATTTATATTTAGGTGTTTTATATAATTTAATTTTCTCAATAATATTATTATTTAAATGATGTAACAAATGTGTTCCACTTCAAGTATGTGATTTTTCTTGAAAACTAAGAAAATATTTTCTGTTATTTCACATTAGTTTAAAATTCTAGTGCCACAAAAATCTTAGGATTATCAAAAATCATTCCACTTGTTCAGTGACCAACTTAATAGGATAGGTTGAAAAGTTTACATTACATTTTATTAACTCAATATTTGTATAAACATTTGTATAAATTTAGCATACCATTTTAAAATTTCATTAAAATATTTTGCTTTTTAGTCTCTATTCCATAATATCATGTGAAAGACAAAGAATATAGATGTGGAAAGTTACTAAGAAAGGTAAAGTTTAAGAACTTGGGCATAAAAGCTGAATATAAAAGTGAAAGGAATACTTTTTTCAGAATCTTAACTGGGTAAAGATGATCAATGAAGATAGAGTCAAGTTTTGCTTTACTGAGATTTTTTAAAATCAGTAAAGTGTTAGCCAATAAGAGGCAGAGGGACATGAAGCTTCTTCATTCACTTTGAATAGATACATAACATTGGAAAATTCTGCTAAAGCTAATATAAAATAAAATCATTCAATTTAATTTTGTTGATAAATGCTCATATATACATCATATTAAGGATATGAATGAAAGCATTTGTATATATGCACAAATATTCAATACATGGACACATATAACAGAATTCATAAACAGAATACAAATCAAATAGGTTATATTTTTACATAGGAAATGATTCATGACTGATATGGGTAATAAAGCTTATTCAATGAATGGACAATAATAGTAGCCATCTATCAAATTGTCAGAGCAAAGACAAAAAATTAATTCAAAGCTTAAAGAACAAATAAAACTCTAAAAATATAAAATATGCAGTTCAAGCAATTATTGTTTAATCAAGCTACATATTGTCACAAAATGGAATGAAAATGGAACAAAAGAATTCAATACCACAGGACAAAACACTTGCAAAAAGTGAGTGTACTTTCACATCCTAGGGGAATTGTACTTAACTATTTACTATTTTTGTGTTAATTTTTTTGGCAATAGACCTGGGTTTACATGAATAGTAAACTATCAAAAATAAATTATTTCTAATAATTCACATCAGCATCTTTGCTGAACTTTATAGCCTTAGACTTATGAGGAACTAAGGTAGTGAGCAATTAAATATTCTTGGTCCCAGTGGCAGTAGATGTAACCGCAAGAACCTGAACTCAGTACTTTCTAACTCCAAGGCTGATTTTTTTTTGTTTATACATTATATCAAATTATCATCTTTCATTTATTATTATAAAATAGATGCAAGTACATCTTTCATATATAAAGGTGTCTCACCAGCTTCTATAAAAGAAGTCAACTTCATTAATATAATGAAATATGGACACATAATAACATAGAGAAATAATCTGGTTTGGCAACTGTTTTATTATTAATATAAAGCTAAAACACGTCAGCAAAGTGTGTATCTACTTTAAGCAATGTATGTTACTTTAAGATAATAAAATTCAAATACAGATTCCTGACAGATTATTCAGTCTTCTCAATGATGCTGGTTACCTTATAGATAGTGTTGAATGAATCAAGAATCAGAAAATTTAAGTTTTCTAGATGAGGTTCATAACCATGTAAAAGCATAACACAGTCAGATGAACAACAGTCCTCAGAAGAATTGAAATGTAGTATCACCCAGATAATAATAAAAGATAAAAGATTATAGTGGTCGGGAATGAGTCACTTTCCATTTTCATCTTTAGAAACCAACTATCATACTCCTGATAGATGGTAGGATCCTCCAGGTAATAATGTTTATAGATTATAACACTCAGTTTCACAGTTAAAAATTATAATGGATATTTAGTAGGATTTTTTGACTGGCAGCATAAATAACACATATTTTGTTTCTAATGTGTGTTTTGACAGACTTTTTAATTGTTTTTTTTTCTTTAATTAGGAACCAAAATCTTACTTTTGACATGATGATTTTATAAGACAAACATTGGGTTTTTACTTAGTAATGATTTAATCTTCAGTTGAACCTTCTAAATGTTGATGTTTTCATTGTCTGGGTAAAGAATGTAAATGTGGGTTGAATAGTTAGTATTTAGTTACTTAAATTTCACAAAGAGCATGTATTTTTTGTTTATTTCCCAAAGAAAATATGAGGTCTGGTGAATCTACTACCTTCCATTAGATACTGAAGTCCTGTTGCTATGTAGATTTTCTTTCTTTTTTTTTTCCTTTTTTAATTTTTACAAAAAAAAATTATGCATATATAATTTTCCAGTATTGACAATTGCAAAATCTTTTGTTCCAACTTTTCCACTCCTTTCCCCTACCCCTTCTCCCAAATGGCAGGTTGACCAATACATGTTAAATATGCTAAATTATAAGTTAAATACAATATATGTATGCATGTCCAAACAGTTATTTTGCTGTACAAAAAGAATCAGACTTTGAAACAGTGTACTAGCCTGTGAAGGAAATCAAAAACATTGGCAGACAAAAATATAGGTACTGAGAATTCTATGTAGTGGTTCATAGTCAACTCCTAGAGTTCTTTTGCTGGGTGTAGCTGGTTCAGTTCATTATTCCTCTATTGGAACTGATTTGGTTCATCTCATTGCTGGTGAGGGCCTCTTCCATCAGAAATGATAATCATATATTATTGTTGTCGAAGTATATAATCATCTCCTGGTCCTGCTCATTTCCCTCAACATCAGTTCATGTAAGTCTCTCCAGGCCTTTCTAAAATCATCGTGGTAGTCATTTCAGTTTTGTGCTGATAGTAGGTTGACACATACATTTCCATGCTCCAGAGGAAAGGGTGGGAGAGAAGAGTTATTAGACTGCCTACCAAACTGAAGGCCTACACTGTATTAACCTCATTGTTGTATTCTGTGAATCCTGGACAGTATACTAGTGCCATGTAAGGAAACTAAATCTCTTCAATTTGAATTATCTTAGAAAAATTCTAAAGACCATCTTACAGAATAAGACACCAGACACTTATGTCCTTTCTTGAACTAAACTGCCAAGTATTAGAACGCTATTGCAGAGAACACAACTCTGTTGGTCTGGCCACATTGTTCAGATCCCAATCATATACTTTCCAAAAATACTATTTTACAGAGAACTCACTGCAAGTGCATACATAATCATCAGAAATAGCAATACAAGGACATTTTCAAAATTTCCTTTAAGAACATTGAAACTGTGTGTCATGGGAGACCCTAAAACAGGATATCCCAGCATGGTGTGCCTTCCTCAGAGGTGGTGCTATGGCCTTTGTGCAAAGCAGATTTGAAGTATGCCAAAAGTAAGATGGGAAAATTCAGAGAATCCACGATAAACATTCAAAAGGACTGTTTGTGCACAACCTCTGGTACAGTATTCCAAACTTGTATTGTTCTTATTAGTCACAGTCAGACACATAGTCATTTGATTCTAACATAGTGATGTCATTTTAGTTCTCTTTTAGTTTCTCACTCAAAATTAAAAGCTGTTCTTCTTTTGGTACATAAGAGATAACAATCAACCAACCAACCAGTTTTGTTTTTTGTTTTTTTTGTTTTGCTTTGTTTTGTTTTACTTCATTAAAAGACATAATTGACAGGGACTTTGGCTTAATTTCTTTTTTATCCTACCACCATTCCCTGCCACAATGTGTTGAATGAAGAAATGAACCAATGAAAGATGATATAATGAATTTTGTCTGAAAGTCTTCATATGCTTTATATCCACAAAGTAATGAGTACCTTCCTTACAACTTATAAGAATAGAAAAGCTACATCTAGATACTCTCTGTTTTATGCAAAAAAATTGAGAAAAGATTGACAAATCACTTCATTTGTGGTTTTCACTTTCCATAGTTGTAAAATGCATAAAATCATCTCTAATGCTTGTTCAAACTCTAGCCTTTTATGCTATCCCATAATCTAAACAACATCTTATTTTTAGTAATTTTACAAAACATGCCTTCAAATATTTTAGTGTTTTTTCCAAAACTCATACTTGCTATTAAATAGAATGATACAGTAGTAAAAATAAATTTATCTTAATTTTCTAAGATAGTATAATTATTATTAGTCAACACTAAATTACAAATTTTTTTCAAGAATAATCTCTTTTCTATTATTGAACAAGACAACTATTAAGTAATTAATTGAAATGTGGAACTTTTATTTTTGGCTTAAAAGCAACAGAAGTCAAGGTTTAAATGATCGGAATAAATTGATTTTAAGCTCCAGCTCCTCCTATAAAAGTTCTGTCTAATTAAATATAACTGCTACAACTTCAGATGAATGTAAAATATTCAAGAGAAAATTTTGACAAAAAATGTATTTGCAGAAAATTAGATGTAGTCATGATGTGTGAAGTTGGAAAGGAATGTAATGAGCTGTTAACAGAAAAATTTAACCAAAGAAATATGAATTACACTCTGCCACATTTTCAAACTTTGAATTATACAAAGGTTGATAAAGCAGATGAAGTCTAGTTGTCTAGCAAAAAGTTAATATTTAATAGTGTATTCAAGTTGTAGTAGTTACTTTTGGACTCCATTATATTGATTCAAAATGATTGTTTTATTTGTTTTTGCATCCTAAAGAAAAAAAAAAAAAAGCTTTACTCAAGGGAAAAATAATGAAGAAAGAGAAGGAATAATGTTTGCCCCAGAGGTGGAGGTATCTTAGTAATTTTTCCAGACTATTCTATTTCTAGTTTATTTCCAAACTAAAGAAGTGGCAACTCCCAAGTTGAAGAATGGTGGGATCTCTATTAGCCAAACATTAATAAGGCTCTGTCTGGTAAAATGTTGTTCTTAACACCAAAGACACTTCAACCTACCCCTAATTAAAACACAATATAATTTTACAGAAGACTACTTTAATTTTTGAAGTTAATGACTTTTATGAAACCAAATTACAATTAGATGGTTTCCATTGCCATGCATCCTAAGGTTTGATAAGGCAAGTGTTCCAAAATGAGATTCCTCCTCCCACCCCAAGATTGTGGAATGTCAAAATCAACTGAGCATAACAAACTCCTCTTTAAAAATTCTTTAAGGAGAATACAATTGTATTTAAAACAACTATTCACCCTCAGGATTAGATGGAAAATGTCCTTCCATACTGAGTGTCCTTTCTACTTTATTGACAACTTTAACTAAAAAAATATGTGATATATGGACATTCATCAATAGTTGTTTTCTTGAAATTTTCAAACTCTCTCAACTCAAGTTTCAAATATAGTTTGATTTCTAGTTTTCAGTGAAATGGGAACAGAAAAGAGCTGAATATAACTATTATTTCATTATTGATGGTTTCTGCAAGTATAATGCAGTTTCCCCATTTCTCTTTTTTATTATTTTCTTGGTTGCTTTTCCCAAAATCATAGCTCCTGCTCTCTTGGATTTTCTGGATGCAGACTCTGAAAATTATCACTTGCTTTAGTGTAGCTCTGGACAAATAGGCAAATTTTAACCCTATGGTTAATTCTTCTCTTTATTCTTTTTTCTCTTTCTCTCCTTCCTCCCATTATAGTGTTTCATTTTTTACACATGACTCCATTATTATCCAATATCTTTGAATGATATTTCTTTATGAAATTCTTTAATTAGCAAGCAAACAGGCCCCATCAGCACCAGGCTTCAGCACAGCTTTGGATAAAAATGCAGTTACCAGCAGCCTGACCACAATGTGATTCAGTGAATCCCTGGGGAAACACAGAAACAACCCACTTATAACACAAGCCATACACCCATATTAGGAAAGTGGTTCAAAAAAAGGTGCAGACAGAGTCCTATGGCTTCCAGCAAAACAAACAAAATCCCATCCCACTCCCTCAAGTCTGCATCACACAAAAGATAATGAATAGGCCTTAAGGCAACATCATTGCAACACCAGGTAAACACTCAGTACCTGCAACCTCTGGCACAAGAAGTTTTCAAATGAGGCCTTTTCTCCACAGGAAAAGAGCTCAAAGTAAAAAGAAAGGGAATAGGTTAATTTTTTTAAAAAGAAGATGCATAAAAATATTTTTAAAAAGGAATTTGAACATAAAAAAATTTGTTTTGGTGACAGGAAACATTAAGATACAAACTCAGAAGAGAAAAACAATATCAAAATGTTTATGAGCAAAACCCCAAAGGAAATGGGAAATAGGACTCAAGCCCAGAAAAATTCCTGAACAAGCTCAAAAAAGGAGCTAAAAAATCATACAAGAACAAAGATGGTAAAAAAAAAAAAAGCCAGTAAGGTGAACTGAGGTAGGTGTTTGCAGTTTCCTTTGGAAATCAATGCTCTAAACTGATTCAGGAACAACAGGACTTACAAGGAATTCCACTTACTTAGCTTGTAAATACTTTAGGAAATATTAATATCACTTGGATGAAAGAGGAGATGGTGGATAGGCAAGCCAGTGGGAGGGTCTCAGCCAAAGAACATTTTATTTATTTATTAAGATATATATATATATAGATAGATAGATAGATAGATATAGATATAGATATATAGATATAGATATATATACACATATACAGAGAGAGAGAGAGAAAGAGAGAGAGAGAGAAAGAGAGAGAGAGAGAGAAACCTTACTACAGATCCCTACTATGATAAAAGGGAAGATCTAAACTTCGACACAGAAGATAATGTCTATATGTTAAACCTCAATAGAGGATATGAATTGGCCTCAAGCCCAAAAGCCTTCTTTGAAGAAGTCAAAACAAATTTTTAAAGTCAAATAAGCGACATAGAAGAAAAAATAGGGAAACAAATGAGAGATATTTAAGAGAAAATCAGCATAATTATCTCCACTCTGCATGTCATTCTCTCTATCCAATGCTTAACACTTTTTAAACATGGTGCTAGCACCTTAGGTCATCTTAGTGCTCCTTTCATTGTGTATAATGCCACTGCTTCAGACACTGCCTTCACCCCTTCAAGAAGACAAACATGGGGATTTGGGGGAAAACATTCTTTGGTATTTATCCTAGGAAAAGCTGTTTGGATAAAAGACATTCATGATTGCCTCATTCCCCCTTCCCCCCAATCTTCCTCTGGTTGGGGTTCCCTACTATTGTTCATAATAAGTCTATTTTTAATTATCCTTTTTGCTCATATTTGGATTCTGCATTTTAATCTAGATGTGAGATTTGTTTCCTCCTGTCTCCAAGATATGAACTTCCAACTAATCATTCAATCTGAATACCATTGGCTAACTGATTCTAGCACTCCCCTGAATATTGCTGCCACTATCTTGTGTCCCCTCCTCAGTCTGGACCCCACATGGCAGGGGTTTATATTATACCTCTTATCAGCATGAAGCAGCTCCAGAAGATGATTCCACTATCTCTTTGTCCCAAATGATTTTGGGATACAAACTGCTTGAGAGGGAATGTGATGTAATATGATTTTGTAATCTCAGAGGAAAAGGCAGGGAGGGGGGACTTCTGTTCTGGCAATAAGTCAGTGATTCTACATTTTCTGGCTTTGGAATCTGCCTCAGGACTCATGCCCAATCTGTCTGATAGCTTCTGGCCTCAGGATAGTCCTATGGTTTAAACTTCTGAGACAATAATGATAATCTGTTGGTCAGTGAGAACCAAATTCTGGAGAGCACTTCTCCTTCCTACCTGTGAGCCATAGAATTAGCATATCTATGATAGAAGGTGGTTAAATGTGTCTCCTTGCTTCCCTTTCTCTGCTAAATTATCTTAGAATTCCAGCCCACTTTTGTAATAGCATTACTTACAAAAAACTTTGTCCCTTGACTAGGAAAAAAAGAAAGAGGATCAACAATTTGGAAAAGGAAAGGCAAAAAATGACTGAATGAATAAAACAACTTAAAAAATACAACTGGGCAAATAAAAAAAATTCACTGAAGAAAACAATTATTTTAAAAGAATTATGTAAAGAGGAAAGGTGTCACAAAATCTAACTGAAGAAAATCATACTTTAAGCATTGCATTTAAGCTTTGAGTAAATGGAAGTCAATAACTTTATGAAATATCATGAATTAAGAAAACAAAATCAAAAAAATGAAAAAATGTATATATTTCATTGGAAAAAAAAACAATCTGGAAAAACTATCCAGTACAGATCATTTGAAAATTATAGGACTATATGAAAATATTGATCAAAAAAGAATCTGGACAACATCATTCAAGAAATCAAGGAAAAGTGCCCTGATAATCCAAGAATCAGAGAGTAAAATAGTTATTGAAATGTAATCCCGAAGAAATTGAGGCATGTTAGAGATTAGAGAGTTTTTAATGTTTTATTGGAAAGGAAGAGATTTACTGGGACCAAATAGATCCATGAGTTGGTCCCAGGGCCGAATGAGACTATCGCCTCCAAGAATCCAGCCACTCAAATGAGTTCTCAATGACATATATATCATATATACGTGTGTGAGTGTGTGCGTGTGTGTGTGTGTGTGGCTCAGCTAGCTACAAAGATAGACTGAGGCAAAGGTGGAGTCAGAGCATTGAGAACAGGAATAGGACTATCAATCTGGTTCTGTGCAGAGGAAGGGGGGGGAAGGAGAGGCAGGGGACATTCTGATAAATTGGGATTACAAAATGGGAAGAGGCACCTAACATTCTGATGATGCCTAAGATAGAAGGTCTTTCTCCTTATCTTGGATCATCATGATTAGGAGGGAGTAGTGTTGGAGGATAAAACAGAACAATTAGAAACTGAGGCAAAACAATTCAGGGAAACTGAGTCAGGACAATAAAAGGGAACTGTGGCACAAACAGAAAGAATCCACTCATCACCTCTTGAAAAAGATTTCCAAAAGAAAATTTAAAAAATATATATTGTAGCTACATTCCAGAATTATCAGGTCAAGGGGAAAATACTGCAAGCAGCAAAAACAAACAAACAAACAAAACAAAAAACAAAGAAAACAAACAAACAAACAAAAAACCCTCAAATTTGGAGAGCCACAGTCTGGATTACCTAGCATTTAAAGCCTACTGTATGAAAGGTTCAGGTGGCCTAAAATATTGCATTCTGAAAGGCAAAGGAGCTGGAATAACAAAAAAAAAAAAAAAAAAAAAAAAAAGAAATGAACTAACCAGAAATTTTAAGCATAATGATTCAGGGTAAGAGGTGACTATCCAAAGCCCAAAGTTGAACAAAAATTGTGTGCTTCAAATACAAGACTTGAGAGAAACTTAAATAAGTAAATAGGAAAGGAAATATATATGTGTGTGTGTGTGTGTGTGTGTGTGTGTGTGTGTGTGTGTGTGTGTGTTTTATTTATAGGTTAAACTACTTACATTCCTACCTAGCAAGATGCAGCTTTTAAGAACTGAATCTGTTAGAGAAATAGAAAGAATTGACTTGGATGTGATGAAGTAGATAGACATTAAAGATTGAAAATAGGATTGTAGTGGAAAAATAGGAAAGGGGAAATTAAATAGGTCATATGAAAAGGCAAAGAAGAATCATTACTGTAGAGGAAAAGAAAGGAAGTGGATAAGCATTTTAAAATTTTTGTCTCATATGATTTAATTCAAAGAGGGAAGAATATACAGACTCATTTGGAAATAGAAATGTAACTTACCTTGTAGGGAAGTAGGAGGAGAAAGAAGAAAGAGAAGGAAGGGCTTAAAGAAGGCATGGTTGATTGATGGAGGCAGTGGTCAAAATTGAAGCACTGATGAAGGGACATCATGAAAAGTGAGGAAGAAGTATAAACAGGAAGGAAAATAGGATGTAAGGGAATAGACAAAAACATAACTGGGAATGGCAATGGGATAGAGTATTCCATAAAAGAGAAAAGGATAGTAGAATGAATTCCAGAATCCGACGTTTATTTATATAAAATATTTGAAGCAATAAGATATTCAGAGATTAAAGTAAAAGGCTAAAACAGAATATATTATGATTAAAGTAAAGTAAAAAATAAATAAAAAGGAAGAAAGAGGGTTAGCAAGTCTAATTTCAAGCAAAGAAAAAGCAAAAGGAGATCTAAATAAATAGATAAGGAAGGAAACTACATTTTGCTAAAATACTAGAGACAATGAATTAATATAAATATTAAATATATATACACCAAGGAATAGTACATCCAAATTTGTAGAAAAGATGTTCAGTGGGTTACAAAAAGAAAGACTATCATAATGAGGGAATCTCAACCTCCTCTCTGAGAATTAGATAAATTTACCTACAGAATAAACAAGAAAGAAATTAAGAAGTTGAACAGAATTTTAATCAGAGTACTCCAGAGAAAATTAAATAGGAATGGAAAGGAATGTATCTTTTTCTCAGCAGTATATAGAACTTATACAAAAGCTGAATATGTATTAGGGTATAAAAACTTCACAATCAAATGCAGAAAAGAAATATTAAATGCACTCTTTCAGATCATGGTGTTATAAGAATTACAATTAGAAAGAAACTTCTAGGGCCAAATGGATTCACAAGTGAATTCTACCAAATATTTAAAGAACAATTAATTCCAGTGCTATATAAATTATTTTTTAAACTAGGCAAAGAAAGAATCTTACCAAATTTGTTTTAATTTATAAATATAATAAAATATATAAATATAATAAACCCTAAAAATAACCCTAAAGCAGGAAGGATCAAAACAAAAAGAAAATTACAACCCATTCTCCCTAGTGAGTATCCACGTACAACAAACATAAATAAAATATTAGCAAAGAAATTACAACAATTTATCACTAGAATATTGCACTATAACCAGGTAGAATTTACACCAGAAATGCAGGGCTGGTTCAGTATTAGGAACACTATTTATAGAACTGGCCACATCACTAATTTAAAAAAAAAAAGAAAGATTAACTCTATAGATACAGGAAAATGCCTTTGACAAAAACTATAACCATTAAAAACAGTAGAAAACATGAAAATAACATAAATTTTCCTTAAAATGATAGGCAGAATCTAGCTAAAATCAACAGCAAACATTATATGTAAAGGAGATAAGCTAGAAGCATACCCAATAGGGTCAGGGATGAAGTAAGATGTCTATATTCACCACAACTATTCAATATAAACACTAGAAATTTTAGCTTGACTAACAAGAGAAGAAAAAATAAATGAAAGAAACTGGAATAAGTAATGAAGAAATAAAACTATCATTCTCTGCAGGTGAAAAGATGTATACTTAGAGAATCCTAGAAAATCAATAAAAATTACTTTAAATAATTAAGAATGTTAACACGTTTCAGAATATAATATTAACCTATGTAAATTATCAGTATTTCTATATATCAGCAACAAAGCCTAGTAACAAGAGATAGAAAGAGAAACACCATTAAAATTAACTATAGAAGATACAGTCATAGCTGCACAAGAAAGTTGGGACACCTTCCCCTTTATACCAGGAGCAAATCTCAACCTTAAAAGTAAAATAAATAAATAAATAAACAAACAAATAAATAAATAAATAAACATGGGAAATGCCAAAAGAAGAGGAAAGAAAATGATTCAAAAACAAAAGACTCTTGACCATAGAAAGCTGCTATAGTGATGCTGAAGACCCAAATACCAACTCAGATGAGGACAAAATATTCACAGAGGAAATCTTTAAAAGTGATATGAATTGGTCTCAAGTCCAAAGAAGCATCTTGGAAGTGCTCATAAAAGACTTTTAAAGGCAAATAATAGAAGTAGAAGAAAAAGAAATGAGAAGCACATAAGAGAGAGTCAACAGCTTTGAAAAGAAAAGTAGTATTGCAATTTGTTAAATGCAAAATAAATCCTTTAAAGAAAACAAGAACTTGAAAAGTAAAATTTATCAAATGGAAAAGGAGATACTAACTGAAGAACTCACACATTAAAAACTACAAAAAGACAAATGGAAGCTAATGACTCTCTCAGACATGAAGAATCAGTCAAATGAACTGAAATGAATGAAAAATGGGAAGAAAAAATAAAACACATCATTGGAAAAACAGAAGACCTTGAAAATAGATCCAAAAGAACCAATCTAAAAATGATTGGTCTACCTAAAGATCATGACAAAAAAAAAAAAAGAAAAGAATTTAAATGGTTATCATTCTACAAGAGATCATCAAGGCAAACTGCCCTCATAAAGTCATTGGGGGAAATAATAATTTTAAAAATTCATTGTTCACCTTTGGAAAAAGATCCCATAAGGAAAACTCCAAGGAACATTGTTGCAAAATCCCAGAACTATAATCTCAAAGAAAAAAAAAATAATACAATCTCTCAGATAAGAGCAATTCAAGTATCAAGAAGAAACTATCAAGATAAGTGAGAATCTGGCAGCTTCTACAATAAAGAATTAGAGCACCTGGAATATTAATATTCCAGAAGACAAAGAACCTGGGGTTGTAACCAAGAATTAACTACCCAGTGAGACTGAGAATAATCTTTTAGGAGGTGCAATGGATCTTCAATGAAGGAAAAGACTTTCAATTATTTCTATTAAAAAAAAAAAAACAGAACTGAAAAGGAAATTTAAATTTTAAGCACAGAACTCAGGAGAAGCTTAGAAAGGCAAATGGGGATATTTTTTCTGAAGCTTGATCTTATCAGTTTTGGCTCAGAGAGGGAATAGCTTAATCATTCAGTTAGGTATAGAAATTTATCTTAGTCTATAAAGAAGTAGGAGGAGATAGAGGAAATAAAAGGGATGGGCTGAATCGAAGGAGGGCAGAAGCAACAGGAGGAAGTGTTAAGAGAACTGGTGGGGAGGGATGCAAGACAGGGCAGATACTAGGTGGGGTGAGTTAAAAACAAAATACTACAAAGAAGGGACCTATAATAGAAAGAGGAAAAAAAAAAAAACAGTGTTTCTGATGCATTGTTGGTGGAGTTGTGAAAGAACCCAATCATTCTGAAGAGCAGTGTGGAATTATGCCCAAAAGGTTATCAAAATGTGCATACCCTTTGATCCAGCAGTGCTACTACTGGGCTTATATCCCAAGGAAATATTAAAGAAGGGAAAGGGACTTGTATGTGCCAAAATGTTTGTGGCAGCTCTTTTTGTAGTAGCTAGAAACTGTAAAATTAATGGATGCCCATCAATTGGAGAATGGTTGGGTAAATTATGGTATATGAATGTTATGGAATGTTATTGTTCTGTAAGAAATGACCAACAGGAGAAATACAGAGAGGCTTGGAGAGACTTACATCAACTGATGCTGAGTGAAATGAGAAGAAGTAGAAGATCATTATACACTTCAACAACAATACGATATGAGGATGTATTCTGATGGAAGTGGATATCTTCAACATAGAGAAGAGCTAACCCAATTCCAATTGATCAATGATGGACAGAATCAGCTAAATTCAGAGAAGGAACACTGGGAAATTAATGTAAACTGTTAGCATTTTTTGTTTTTCTCCCCAGATTATTTTTACCTTCTGAATCCAATTCTTCCTTTACAACAACAACAACAACAACAAAATTCAGTTCTGCACATATATACTATACCTAGGATATACTATAACATATTTAATATGTATGGGAATGCCTGCCATCTAGGGGAGGGGGTGGAGGGAAGGAGGGGAAAAATTCGGAACAGAAGGGAATACAAGGGACAATGTTGTAAAAAATTACTTCTGCATATGTGCTGTCAAAAATGTTATAATTATAAAATTAATAAAAAAATAAAAAACAGTGTATATATGTGTGTGTGTATGTATATATATAAAAAAGAATTAGTAGCAATTCTGATCGGAGATAAAGGAAAAGTAAAAATAAATCTAAAAGATATAAGGAAGAAAAGTACAACTTGATAAAGAGTATCATAAACAATGAAGTAGTATCAATATTAAATGTATATGTACCAAGTGGCAGAACACCCAACTTCCTAGAGAAGATTTTCAAGCCAGTTAAAGAAGAAATGGGCAGCAAAACTATATAAGTGAGGAACCTCAACTTTCTTCTCTCAGAATTAAACAAATCTAACCACAAAAATAAAAAAATAAAAAAAAAAAGAAAGAAACTAGGGGGATTAACAGAATCAAAACAAACAAACAAACAAAAACAACAACAATGATATGATAGATCACTGGAGAAAACTGAATAGGGAGGAAAGGAATACATTTAACAGCACATGGAATCTATGCAAAAACTCACCATGTTTTGGGGCATAAAAACCTCACAATTAGATGCAGAAAGGTAGAACTATGTAATGCTTCCTTTTCAGATGACAATTCAATAAAACTTATATTCAATGATCAAGGACAGATAGACTAAAAGTGATTGGAAATTAAATAATCTCATTCTAAAGAATGAGTAGGCCAAACAACAAATCACAGAAACAATTCATAATTTCATCCAAGAGAATGACATAATGAGACAATATACCAAAGCCTATGGGATACATTCAAAGCAGTAATAGGGAAGAATTTTATATCTTTTTTTTGTATTAACTTCTTTTTTATTTATTTATTTTTATTAATTTTATAATTATAATTTTTTTTGACAGCACATATGCATGAGTATTTTTTTACATCATCCCTTGTATTCATTTTTCCAAATTTTCCTCTACCTCCCTCTACTCCTTCCCCTAGATGACAGGCAATCCCATACATATTAAATGTGTTACAGTATAACCTAGATACAATATATGTGTGTAAATCCAATTTTCTTATTGCACGGTAAAAATTGGATTCTGAAGGTATAAATAATCTGGGTAAAAAGACAGTAGTGCAAACAGTTTACATTCAATTCCCAGACAGAGGAGGAATTTTATATATCTTTAATAACAAGAATAAAATAGAAAAAGACAAGATCAATGAATTGGGTCATCTAATTAAAAACAAAACAAAACAAAACAAAACAAACAAACAACAACAACAACAACAACAACAAAAAAAAAAACAAAAAACAAAAAACAAAACTAGAAAAACCATACATGAAAAACACCCAGTTAAATGAATCTAAGAAAACTATTAAACAAATTAATAAAATTAAGAATTGCTTTTATGGAAAACCAACAAAATAGTCATATCAAAACCAAATTACTAGCATCAAAATTAAAAATGGATGAACTGATCAAGAATGAAAAAGCAATTAAAGCGATAATTAGGAGATATTTATCCAACTGTCTGGCATCAAGTTTGACAATCTCACAAAAATAGATGAATATCTACAAAAATATAAGATGAAATAATTAATTTAAATAATTATTTTAGAAAGGACATCACATAAGACATTAATGAACTCCCTAAGAAAACATATCCAGGACCAGATATATTCACAAGTAAATTCTACCAAATATTTAAAGAACAAGTAATTCCAATACCATTTAAAGTATTTTGGAAAACAGATAAAGAAGCAGTATAAACAAAGTCTTTTATGACACAAATATGGCACTGATACCTAAACCAGGAAGAGTTAAAACAGAGAAAGAAAAATATAGACCTATATCTCTTATGAAAATTGATGCCAAAAATTTTAATAAAATATTAATAAATAAATTACAACAACTTATCAGCAGGATTATACACTACAACCAAGTGAGATTTATACTAGAAATGCAGGGCTGGTTTAATATCAGGAAAACTATTAGCATAATTGACTATCAATAACAAAACTAATCAATAACAAAATCATATGACAACCCCAATACATGCAGAAAAAGCTTTTGATAATACACAACACCATTCATATTAGAAATAGTAACAAACACAAGGAAGGTATATTTCCTTAAAATAATAATATCTATCTAAAACAAACAGCAAGCATTATTTGTAATAGAGAAAAGGTGGATACATTCCCAATCAGATTGGGGTAAAACAAGGATGAACATTATGACCACTATTTATTCAATATTGTACTGGAAACATTGGCTTTAGCAATAAGAAAAGAAAAAGAAATTACAATAGGCAATGAGGAGATAACATTATTACTCTTTGCAGATGATATGATGATATAGTTAGGGAATACTAAAAAATCATCCAAAAACCTACTGGAAACAATAACTGTAGCAAAGTTTCAGGTTATAAAAGGTTACAAACTATCAGCATTTCTTGGTATTACACAGGGCAACAGGAAGACATAGAAAGAGAAATTCCATTTACAATAACTATAGACAAAATAAAATATTTTGCGTGTCTACTTGCCAAGATAAACCCAGGAACTATATGAAAACAATTACAAAACATTGCTCACACAAAAAAGTCAGATATAAACACCTGGAAAAATATAAATTGTTCATGGGTAGGCCAAACTAATATAATAAAAATGACAGTTCTGCCTAAAATGGACTAGCTGTTCAGTTCCATAGCAATCAAATTGCCAAAAATAAATAAATAAATAAATAAATAGAGATTAAAAAAATATAACATTTTTTTTTTTCTGGAAGAACAAAAGTTCAAAAATATCAAGTGAATTAATAAAACAATGTGCAAAGAAAAGTGGCCTAAAAATTATATTAAAAAGCAGCAGTCATCAAAACCATGTGTTACTGGCTAAGAAATAAATTGGTGAATTGGGGGAATAGTTTAGATAAAAATAAAACAAGAACTAATGAGTAAAGAAATCTAGTACTTAATAAACCCAAACTCTAGCTTCTAGGATAAGAACTCACCATTTCACAAAAATTGCTGGGAAAATTGAAAATAATATGTCAGAAATTAAGCACACACCTATCTTTCACACCTCATACCTACATAAGGTCAAAATGGGCACAAGATTTGGGCATGAAATATAATAACATAAGCAAATCAAGAGAGCAAAAGATAATTTATCCATAAGCTCTTTAGAGAAGGGGAAAAGTATGACCAAGAAAAACTAGAGAACATTATAAAATACAGAATGGACAACTTTGATTGCATTAAGTTGAAAAGTTTTGCACAAACAAAATCAGTAGTAACAAGATTAAAAGGTAAGTATAAAGTTGGGGGGAAATGTTTACAGTCAGTGTTTCTGATAACAGTATCATTTCTAAAATATATAAAGAACTGTATGAAATTTATTAGGATACAAATCATTCCCTAACTGATAAATGGTCAAAAGATATGAAGAGATAATTTTCAGATGGTGGAATTAAAGTCATCAGAAGTCATAGGAAAAAATGCTCTAAATTATTATTGATTAGAGAAATGCAAATCAAAACAATTCTGAGGTACTACTTCACACCACTTAGGATAAAATGACAGGAAAAGGTACTGATAGATTGTGGACAGGATGTGGAAAAAATGGGATGCCTAACATGTTGTTGATAAAGACGGGAAATGGTCCAATCATTCTGGAAAGCAATTTGGAATTATGCCCAAAGGGTTATAAAACTGTGCATATCCTTTGAAAAAGCAGTGCTACTACTGAGTCTGTATCTGAAGGAAATCATAACAGAAAGAAAAGCATCCCCATGTGCAAAAATGCTTGTAGCTGCTTTTTTGTGGTGGCAATGAATTGGAAAATGGGTATATATCCATCAGTTATGGAATGACTGAATAAGTTGTGGTTTATGAATGTAATTTAATATTTTATGAAAAATAATGAGCTGATTTTATAAAGGTTCTGGAAAGATTTACATTAACTGATGCTGAGTGAAACAAGTACAATTAGGAATACATTGTATACATATAACAGCAAAAATACATGGTGATCAACAATGAAAGGCATGGTCTTTTTCATTGGTTCAGTGATCCAAAGCAATTCCAATAAACTTTGGACAGAAAATGGCATCTGCATGCAGAAAAAGATTCATGAAAACTGAATGTAAATCAAAATATGCTTTGTTCACTGCTTTTTCTGTTTTCTTTTTCTCTTCCTTGTTTTTTCCTTTTGTTTCCAATTTTTCTCTCTCAACATGATTCATTAAGAAATGTATATTAAAAATAAAATAAAATAAAAAAAAACACCTGGTTGATCTTCAGCTAAAGATATACATAGACTAGAGATAGAAAATACAAGAAAGAAGAGATATTTTTATGGCAATCATGACATTTAGGGATAATTATTTTTGGACCACAGAAGGAGGAAAAGTGTCTTCAGAAATATTACTCCTTTGAATTCCTTTATACTAGAGGAACTTATGAAAAATGCAAATGTCTGTCCACTGTAGAAGTAATCAGAAGTTTTGTGTCTATTGGAGTTTGAATTAGATGGCTTCTTTTATCTCCCTCCAAATTGAAAATGCTATAATTCTGTGTCATCAATAACACAACTGTTGCTGATCTCAGCATGAATATACATATATGCCAAATGCTTTCTTATTTTGTGCCCAAGTATTTGTACAGCTTAGAGATATAGCTACAAAAGTAAGGCATTAATATGGCACAAAGTAGTGTGAAGTTACTCAGGGAAGTACTCAGAAAAAATATACAACTCCATTGGGAAGAGATTTCAAAACTTGTGGAAATATAAATATTTGATTCAGAGTCAGAAATGGAATTTGGAATATTGGTTCTACCATTTACTGCTTTTATTATCATAGACAAGAAATAATGAGATATTTTAATTTGATGGCATCTTTTTTCCATTCTCAATACATGATTTTATGTTCCTATGCCTTCTGTGTACCTTTCAAAGCCAGAGATCCTATAATCCTACAAGAAGATCATTTCATTTTTTTTCATTCATTTGTGAATTAACATTTCTATAAAAAGAATATAATGGACTAATATATAAAAAAATAATGAGTTTCTCCCAACTTTAATGTACCAACTAGAAACATAAAATCATTGAAAGCCCGATACTCTTTTCCAGGCAATAATTTTTGCCCTTCCATTTCAGAAGGAAAATTATTTTGTGCATTATGGAATAAATATAAATTAAAAATAAGAGATACTTTAGTTCATGATAAACTTTGTTAATCATGAGTGATTGAATGAAGATGAGATTATTTAAAATGGCTACCTGAGACAGTAATTCTGACTGGCCATATAACAAATTTACTAAGTCTAAAATAAGGTTCCTTATCATCTATTTGATACTTTATCAATATGCATTCCTTAGGTCTTATGAATCTTTACATATAAGATATTTGATAGACTAAAATATCCCTTTCATTAGCATATTGGTATGAATAATGTGAAAATATGTTGCTATAATTGTAAGTTTTTATTAACTTGTCTAGAAAAATATTTGGAATTTTTCTTCTGCTATAAACTAAATCACACACTGACACACATCACACAGAAACACACACACACACACACACACACACACACACACACACACACACACACAAACTTCAAACACAAACCAAAACAAAATAAAATAAAATAACTAATGATAACTAATGTACCTTGAAGTGTCATTAAATTAGGAAATGTTTAAGATGAGTGACTTGAGTACTAATATCCTCTGCCTTAGTGGTCATTTCACTATGTCACATTGTTAAAAATGATACTAATAAGTTGAAAAACATCAAGAAGAGGACAAACATGATGATGAAAGACATTTACTCTGTAGAAAAGAAGTGAAAGAAAGTAGAGCTGGATTTAAGCTAAGTAAAATTGTTCTTACTAATCTATATTCTTTCTTATATCCATCCAAAAGTAGAATAGATGGTTAATTCTTCTTCATTACAGTTCACTACAGTAGAATAGATATGAAGATTTTCATTGAGGTACGGGGAGAATTAATTGCATTGACACCCAATTCAGCAATTGTATGAATCTTTGAAATTAGGATTTTCAATTGCTACTTATTTGTAAGAACTGCAAAAAATTGTCTAATTCAAAAAAGCGGAAAAAATCCAGACTTTCACATAATAGAATATTCCCTATACTTAAGAAAACAAATATAATAATTTAATCTTATTTTCACTATTTTGACAGCTGTTTTACCAATTATTTCTGAAAGACATTCATAGATTCAAAAATTATTATTCTACTCTCATAATAAATATATTTTTCTTGTGGATCACTGACAGTGAAATAGGGTTTAATTTTGTACTAAATATATGGCAATGGTCATATTTATCAAAGCATACTAAATAATAGACTTTTGGATAATAGAATATTCCTTACACTTAAGAAAACAAATACAATAATTTTAATTTTATTTTCATTATTTTGACATTATTACCAGTTATTTCTGAAAAACATTCATACATTCATAAACTATTAGCATTGGAAAGCTATGATGAGGTCAAAATTCCTCCTTTTATAAATGAGAAATCTGAAACCCAGAAAAATTTGTGAATTTCATGAGGTCAAAAAGCTAATGTCACATCTGGGACTTAAACTGAGGTATCTTAATTCTAAAATCTGACTCCAGTATAGTATTGCTATAAATTCAATATAAAATATTGACATATTTGAAGGAGCATCATTATTTTTACTTCATATTGTTAAAACAAGAGTTGATACAAGGCTTACCTTGGTGTCAAAAAAACCTGAGTTTAGTTTCTGACTTTTACAAATAGAAGTTGTATGACTATGGGCAAATTATGTGATCTATTGGTGCCCAACGCTACACAATTCACAAAAAATATAATTTAATTATATTTATACTTGATGCCATCCAATTTACATTTCAAGAAAAGTTTTTTTACAGCAGAAGATCCCTACTTTAATGAAATCACAGTTTTTCTTTAAAAATAGTAACAAAAAACAATCTTAAAGGAAAGGAAATTCGATTATAAGCTCTATGTACACTTTGTGGAAACTGAGGCAAAATTGTAAAAGTTAAGCCCAAGGTTACACAAATATTAAGTATCTATGGGTGCCTGTGGTCTTTTATTGTAGCTACTGACAAGTTTTGCACAATTCAAATTTTAGTTCCAGGATATTTGAATTGTTTTTTGTTTTTTGTTTGTTTTTTTTTTTTCTCTTGTTTCTTGTAAAATTTTGTTTTTGAGCTGGGGATTTCAAAATTGGGCATAACCTTTCTTTTTTGTACAAAGGATCCTGTTAAGGTGGTAATTGGTAGATTTTTTTTTTCCATTTCTATTTTCCTCTCATGTTTTATCACTACAGAACAATTTACTTGGATTATTTCCTGAGTTATTTTATTAAGGTTATCTTTTCAGTCACAAACTTCTGAGAGTCCAATTATTCTTAGAGTTTCTCTTCTTGATCTCTCTACAGACCTGGGTTTTTTTTTTATTAATTTTATAATTTAACGTTTTTTTTAACAGTACATATGCATAGGTAATTTTTTACAACATTATCCCTTGTATTCCCTTCTGTTCCAAATTTTTCCCCTCCTTCCCTCCACCCCGTCCCCTAGATGTCAGGCATTCCCATACATATGAAATATGTTATAGTATATCCTAGGTATAATATATAAATATGTGCAGAATGGAATTTTGTTATTGTTGTTGCAAAGGAAGAATTGTATTCCGGAGGTAAAAATAATCTGGAGAGAAAAATAAAAAAAATGCTAACAGTTTACACTCATTTCCCAGTGTTCCTTTTCTGGGTGTAGCTGATTCTGTCGATCATTGATCAAATGGAATTGGATTAAGTCTTCTCTATGTTGAAGATATACACTTCCATCAGAATACATCCTCACACAGTATCATTGTTGAAGTGTATAATGATTTCCTAATTCTCATTTCACTCAGCATCAGTTGATGTAAGGCTCTCCAAGCCTCTCTGTATTCATCCTGCTGGTCATTTCTTATAGAACAATAATATTCCATAACATTCATATACCATAATTTACCCAACCATTCTCTAATTGATGGGCATCCATTCATTTTCCAGTTTCTAGCCACTACAAAAAGGGCTGCCACAAACATTTTGGCACATACAGGTCCCTTCCCCTTCTTTAGTATTTCCTTCAGATATAAACCCACTAGTAGCACTGCTGTATCAAAGGGTATAATAACTTTTTGGGCATAATTCCAGATTGCTCTCCAGAATGGTTGGATTCCTTCACAACTCCACCAACAATGCATCAATGTCCCAGTTTTTCACATCCCCTCCAACATTCATGATTATTTGTTCCTATCAATGTAGCCAATCTGACAGGTGTGTAGTGGTATCTCAGAGTTGTCTTAATTTGCATATCTCTGATCAATAGTGATTTGGAGCACTCTTTCATATGAGTAGAAATAGTTTCAATTTCATCATCTGAAAATTGTCTGATCATATCCTTTGACCATTTACCAATTGGAGAATGGTTTGATTTCTTATAAATTAGAGTCAATTCTCTGTATATTTTGGAGATGAGGCCTTTATCAGAACCTTTAACTGTAAAACTGTTTTCCCAATTTGTTACTTCCTTCTAATCTTGTTTGCATTAGTTTTGTTTGTACAAAAGCTTTTTAATTTGATGTAATAAAAATTTTCTATTTTGTGATCAATAATGATCTCTAGTTCTCCTTTGGTCACAAATTCCTTCCTCCTCCACAAGTCTGAGAGGTAAACTATCCTATGTTCCTCTAAATTATTTGTGATATCATTTTTTATGCCTAAATCATGGACCCATTTTGATCTTATCCTAGTATGTGGTGTTAAATGTGGGTCCATTCCTAGTTTCTGCCATACTAATTTCCAGTTTTCCCAGCAGTTTTTGTCAAATAATGAATTATTATACCAAAACTTGGGATTTTGGGGTTTGTCAAATACTAGATTGCTATTTTTATTCACTATCTTGACATGTGAACCTAACCTATTCCACTGATCAACTAGTCTATTTCTTACCAATACCAAATGGTTTTGGTGACTGCTGCTTTATAATATAGTTCTAGATCGGGTACAGCTAGGCCACTTTCATTTGATTTTTTTTTTCATTACTTCACTTGAAATTCTTGACCTTTTATTCTTCCATATGAATTTTGTTATTTTTTCTAGGTCATTAAAATTGATTCTTCGGAGTCTGATTGGTATAGCACTAAATAAATAGATTAGTTTGGGGAGTAGTGTCATCTTTATTATATTTGCTCAGCCTATCCAAGAGCACTTAAAGTCTTTCCAATTATTTAAATCTAACTTTATTTTTGTGGCAAGCATTTTATAATTTTGCTCATATAATTACTACCTTTCCTTTGGTAGGTAATATTCCCAAATATTTTATACTATCAACCGTTGTTTTGAATGGAATTTCTCTTTGTATCACTTGCTGTTGAATTGTGTTGGTAATGTATAAAAATGCTGAGGATTTATATGGAATTATTTTGTATCTTGCAACTTTGCTAAAGTTCTGAATGATTTCCAATAGGTTTTTAGCAGTCTCTGGGGTTCTCTAAGTATACCATCATGTCATCTGCAAAGAGTGATAGTTTGATTTACTCATTACCTACTCTAGTTTCTTGAATCTCTTTCTCAGCTCTTATTTCTAAGGCTAGTGTTTCTAGTACAATATTGAACAGTAATGGTGATAATGGACATCTTTGTTTCCCTCCTGATCTTACTGGGAAAAGTTCCAGTATATCACCATTACATTTGATGTTTACTGACGGTTTTAAATAT
Source organism: Sminthopsis crassicaudata (assembly GCF_048593235.1). Taxonomy (NCBI): domain Eukaryota; kingdom Metazoa; phylum Chordata; class Mammalia; order Dasyuromorphia; family Dasyuridae; genus Sminthopsis; species Sminthopsis crassicaudata. Next base: position 209,272,253 of record NC_133617.1, on the reverse strand, counting down.
ATGCTCCTTATTATTTTAAGGAATAGTCCATTTATTCCTATACTCTCAAGTGTTTTTTTGTAGGAATGGATGTTGGATTTTATCAAATGGTTTTCTGCATCTATTGAGATGATCATATGGTTTTTGTTAATTTGGTTATTGATATAGCGATTATGCTAATAGTTTTCCTAATATTGAATTAGCCCTACATTCCTGGTATAAATCCCACTTTTCCATAGTGTATTATCCTGGGGATGATTTTCTGTAGTCTTCTTGCTAATATTTTATTTAAGATTTTAGCATCAATGTTCATTAGGGAGATTGGTCTATAATTTTCTTTCTCTGTTTTCAGCCTACCTGGTTTAGGTATCAGTACCATGTCTGTGTCATAAAAGGAATTTGGTAGGACACCTTCAGTCCCTATTTTTTCAAATAGTTTATATAGCATTGGAGTTAGTTGTTCTTTAAATGCTTAGTGGAATTCACATATAAATCCATCTGGTCCTGGGAATTTTTTCTTAGGGAGTTGGTTAATAGCTTGTTCTATTTCTTTTTCTGAAATGGGACTATTTAGACTATTTAATTCTTCCTCTGTTAATTGGGCAAGCTATATTTTTAAGGTAATCTTTCATTTCATTTAAGTTATCGAATTTGTTGGCATAAAGTTGAGTAAAGTAGCTCCTAACTATTGTTCTAATTTCTTCTTCATTAGTGGTGAGTTCTCCCTTTTCATTTTTAAGACTAACAATTTGCTTTTCCCCTTTCCTTTTTTTCAGTCATATTTACTAAGGGTTTGTCTATTTTGTTGTTTTTTTCATAGAACCAACTGTTAGTTTTATTAATTAATTCAATAGTTTTTTTACTTTCAATTTTATTAATCTCACCTTTTATTTTTAGAATTTCAAGTTTCTTGTTTGTCTGGGGGTTCCTTTTCTAGCATTTTTAGTTGTAAGCCCAATTCGTTGACCTTCTCTTTCTCTATTTTATGCAAGTAGGTCTCTAGAGATATAAAACTTCTCCTTATTACTGCTTTGGCTGTATCCCACACATTTTGGTATGCTGTCTTATTGTCATTTTCTTGGGTGAAGTTATTAATTATTTCTATAATTTCCTGTTTCACCCAATCATTCTTTAGTATAAGATTATTTAGTTTCCAATTATTTTTTGGTCTATTTTCCCCTGGCTTTTTATGAAAGGTAATTTTAATTGCATTGTGGTCTGAAAAGGATGCATTTACTATTTCTGCCGTACTGCATTTGATTTTGACGTTTTTATGTCCTAGTATATGTTCAATCTTTGTATAGGTTCCATGAATTGCTGAGAAGAAAGTGTACTCCTTTCTGTCTCCTTTTAGCTTTCCCCAACGATCTATTATATCAAACTTTTCTAGTATTCTATTTACCTCTTTGACTTCTTTCTTATTTATTTTGTGCTTTGATTTATCTAATTCTGAGAGTTCAAGGTTGAGATCTCCCACTATTATAGTTTTGCTGTCTATTTCTTTTTGTAGCTCTATTAATTTCTCTTTTAAGAATTTAGATGCTGCACCACTTGGTGCATAAATGTTTGATATTGATACTGCTTCATTATCTATGCTACCCTTTAGCAGGATATAATGAGATAAGGAAGTCTCTTTTAATTAGATCAATTTTTGTTTTTGCTTGATCTGAGATGAGGATGGCTACAATTGCTTTTTTGGCTTCACCTGAAGCACAGTAGATTCTGTTCCACCCTTTTACTTTTATTTTAATGTATCACCCTGTTTCAGGTGTGTTTCCTGTAAACAACATATAGTAGAATTCTGACTTATGATCCAATCTGCTAACTGCTTCCTCTTTATGAGGGAGTTTACCCCATTCACATTTATGGTTAGAATGACTAATTCTATATTTCTTGCCATCCTATTAACCCCTGCTTATGCTTTTCTCGTTTCCTTCCCTCTTACCCCCCTCCCCAGTATTAAACTTGTGAGCACCACTTGCTTTTCACAGCCTTCTCTTTTTAGTATCCCTCCCCCACCTTAAAGTTCCTCTTCCTATTTTACCCCCTTTTCTCACAATTTCTTTATTTCCTTCCCCTTAGCTTACTCCTTCCCTCTAACTTTTCAATGAAGTGGAAGAAGTTTCACCATAAATCAAATATGTCTATTGATACATACTATGTTCATCTCCCTCCTTTCTTTCTCTCAGATATAATAGGTTACCTTTGCCTCTTCATGAGATGTAGTACCACCACTTTACCCTTTTTTATTATATGATTTACTTTCCACCTCTAGTTTCTAGCACAAACTATACATGTGTTCTTTTCATATCTTTGTGGCAGAAATATAGTTCTCAAGATTTCTTTTTACCTTTTTAGAAATCTCTTGAGTTCTGTATTTGAAGATCAAACATTTTGTGTAGATCTGGTTTTTTCTTCAAGAATAGATGAAATTCATTTATTTTGTTAAATGTCCATCTTCTTCCCTGGAAAACTATGCTCATTCTTGCTGGGTAAGTTATTCTTGGCTGCATACCAAGTTCCTTAGCCTTTCAGAATATCATATTCCAGGTCCTTCATTCCTTTAATGTAGACGCTGCTAGATCCTGAGTTATCCTTATTGTGGCTCCTCCATATCTGAATTGCTTTTTTTCTAGCAGCTTCCAATATTTTGTCCTTTGTCTGATGGTTCTTGAACTTGGCCACAATATTCCTTGGTGTTTTGATTTTAGGGTCCCTTTCAGTAGGTGATCCATGAATTTTTTTCGATGTCTATTTTACCTCTGTTTCCAAAACGTCTGGGCAGTTCTTTTTGATAATTCCCTGGAAAATAGTGTCCAGGCTCTTTTTTTCCTCACATTTTTCAGAGTCCGATTATTCTCAAATTGTCTCTCCTGGATCTGTTTTCCACGTCTGTTGTCTTTCCAAAAAGGTACTTTACATTGTTTTCAATTGTTTTGTTTTTCTGGTTTTGCTTGACTACTTCTTGGTTTCTCCTTGAGTCATTCATTTCTACTTGTTCCATTCTAATTTTCAATGATGTATTTTCTTCACTCACTTTTTTTATATCTTTTTGTAATTGTCTAATTATGTTTTTATATTCTATGGAATTTTTTTTTCATTTCATCCATTTTATTTTTTAAGAGAGCTGTTTTCTTTTTCCAACTCACTAATTTTATTTCTCAATAATTTGTTTTCTTTATCCACTCTGTCTTTAAATGCCTGGGATGACTTCTTCAGACTCTTTTGCCAAGCTTCCCTTTCCTTTTCCCATTTCTCTTCTAGCTATCTTTTGAGAGCCTTTTTTATTTTCTCTATGAGAGTTTTGTGTATTGAAGAGCAACTCATATCCCCCTTAGGGGATTCCTCTAGAGACAGTTTGCTTTTAGTTTCCTCAGGGTTTGAGGTCTGCTCTCTATCCATACACAAGCTGTCAATGGTTAGAGACCTTTTTAATTTTTTGTTCATTTTGTCAGAACAGGACTCAAAGAAAACAAATTGGCAAGGGAAACAATTGGTCTGTTTCTGGGGGAGGGAAATGGGGCTGGATGGTAATACTGAGCTTCCTCTACAGACTGGAGGAGACATCAGCGAGGCACTAATAGGACAGAGATGGCTGTGCTGTGTCTGTGCTCTGAGTTTCTAAGAATGCACTGAGTCACTTATGGTGGGTGTGGGGGTGGCCAGGTCCAGAGAGATGCTAGCTTTCTGTGGTTTTATTCTTCACCTTAGGTATTTGCACCCTTTCTGCTACTCCTGGCTTGCTGCCAAGACAAAACATGCACACTGGGGTAAAAATCTTTTCACAGAAACGGAAAAGATTGCACCCCTCCCCCTCCCATCTGAGCTGTGTGAGCTGCCTGCCTGTCTCTTGCTGCCTGCCCTCAGTCTGTGCCTAGTCTGTTTGTTCCCTCCCCAGAGCAAACACAAACCTCCTCTGGTGAATTTCAAGGATGTCTTCTGTTGGTGATTGTTTGTAGGTTTCTTTTCTGGTCAAGCATTAATTCTGAGGCTTGTCATGAAGTAAGTTCAGAGAGAAAACATGGAGCTCAAGCAGCTGCCTCCACTCTGCCATCTTGGTCAGAAGTCCCCAAATCTGTTGTTTTGCTTATGAGTTGTTTCATATTTTGTGCCTAGTCTGTTTGTTCCCTCCCCAGAGCAAACACAAACCTCCTCTGGTGAATTTCAAGGATGTCTTCTGTTGGTGATTGTTTGTAGGTTTCTTTTCTGGTCAAGCATTAATTCTGAGGCTTGTCATGAAGTAAGTTCAGAGAGAAAACATGGAGCTCAAGCAGCTGCCTCCACTCTGCCATCTTGGTCAGAAGTCCCCAAATCTGTTGTTTTGCTTATGAGTTGTTTCATATTTAATTCTATTTTCTCATTCCTTATAATCTGTTTTGTTATTTTTGAGTCTCTCATAGCTTCATTGGATTTTCCTTGTCCAATTCTAATTTTCAAAGAATGATTTTAATTTTTTGAGAATCCATACCTCCTGTTCTTATTGGTTAGCTCATTTTTTATAATTTTTGTTTTTGTTTTTGTTTTTCCCTCGATGTCTTTCATTTTACTTTTAAATTCTTTTTTGAGTTCTTTAAATTCTCTCTAGTCAGGTAGCCATTTCATGTTACTCTTTGGGGTAGAAGCTTTTTTTTTTTTTTTTAACTAAAATGTCCTCTGATGATGAACCCGATCTTCCCTGCTCCCATAATATGTTTCCACAGTGGGGTTCTTTCTTCTTTGTCAATTCATTTTTTTTTTTTAATGAGAGGTATTTGTTTAAGCACCTTGAATGGTAGGGTGGGGGAATGAGCCTCAAGCTTCCCTTCACATTTCCACTCTGACCAGGAACTCCAAACAAAAACCTCCACTCTCCTGCAAGTACCCACAGTCAGCAGAGCTTCTGCCCTACTGCTTCTGCAGTTAACCATACGCTGGTTCCTTCTTGTCCAGCTATGTCTCAGCAGCACAGCTGGGCCTGGCATTACCAATAAACTCAGGTTCACTTTGTCTTCACTGGACAATCTGGAAGGTGAAAGTCTCTTTGGTTCCTGCTGATGTTCCAGCTATACCCAAGTAGTTTGAGGGGTTCCCATTTCATATTTCTATGGACCTAGTTTGTACATGTTTGCATTTCAGATAAATTAATATTCAATTAGGGTCTTTCTTCAAATCTTCTCTAGTTTTATCAAGAGAACCTCTGTTCTGCCCCAAGTCTTCTTGTTTTTTTTCACTAATCTATATTCTCCCTGAGATACAAATTTTGTTCCATTTATGGGGGAAATCTGAAGAGCTTTAAATTTGCCAACATACTACACCCTATTCCCATAATCCTGTTAATGTGTTATTTTCTTGAATAGTGTTTGTGTGTGTATGTGTGTGTATGTGTGTGTGTGCGTGTTCTCTACCAAGCTATCAGTGTGCTGACAGCTCTAGAAGCTATTGCTTCTGCTGTTGATTCAATGGTTAACAAGGTCTACTGCTGTTGTGCTGGGGTCTGGGTTTTGCTGTGGTGGCCTGTGATGGGTAATATTCTACCCTCAATCAGGTGGTACAAATCTTTCCTGTCAAGATTTTAAGTTATCTTGGACTGAAAGATTGCTTTCACTCTGCTTTTTGTGGGTTCCAATGCCCTAGAATTTATTTAGAGTCATTATTTAAAGGTATTTTGAGAAATTTGGGGAAGAATTCAGAGGAGTCCCTGACTTTATTATGATCTTGACTCATAAACAACCCAAGCTTCTTTTGTTTTGCTTTTTTTTACCTAGGGAAATAGCTCTTTGGTTTAAAACATGTACTTTAATCATCATTTATGGTATCTTGCTTTTCTAACAGTCTGTAAGAGAGGAATATAATTAAGCTTCACATACTGTCTTGGATCTGACACAAAATGAAATTAAGCTATGTAAGAAAGTTCTTGCTTTGTACTTTTCACTTCTTTTTACTCCCTTCTTCTTTCCCCTTCTTCCTTCTTTCCTTTCTTTCTAATTAAATTTAATTTATTTATAAATTAAATAAATATAGCCAAGATCAGAAGGAAAGCAGAAAATTGGAGAATAAAATATGTTTCTTAGGTAATTGTTTCATATCTCAAATATATAAAGAACTTTATCAACTCTACAGCAATGCAACTCCTTCTCCAACTGATAAATGCTCAAAAGATATGAAGGCAGTTTTTCAATGAAAAAAAGTCAACATAATTCATGGTCATATGGAAAATGCTCTATTTTTATTAATTAGAAAAATTCAAATAATAACAACCATGAAACCTTTTATATCTAACAAATTGGCTAAAATAATTAAAGGGGAAAGCAAAAAAAATATTGGAGGGGATATGGGGGAGGAAATAGGACACTAATTCATTATTGATAGAATTGTGAACTTATCCGACCATTTTGGAGAGCAATCTTGAATTATACCCAAATATTTTATAAAACTGCCTATAACATTTGACCAAACAAACACTATTAATACTAGGTCTATTTCCCAAGATTTTTAAGGGAGAAGGAAAATAATTTATATATTGTAAAATGTTTATAGTATAACTCATTGTGGTGGCAAAAACTAGAAATTGCAGGGATGCCTATCAATTAGGGAATGGCTGAACAAGTTATGTATAATTGTGATAGAATACTACTATGTTATAACAAATGATGAGCTTAATGATCTTAGAAAAATAAGGGTAAACTTGTAGAACCAAGAGAGCATTGTATACGTTAATAGCAATATTGTTTTAAGAAAAACTCAGGGGGGCAACTATGCAACACAGTGGATGATAAAGCGCCATCACTGAAGTCAATAGAAGCTGAGGTCAAATGTGGTCTCAGACACTTTACAATTCCTAGCTGTGTGACCCTGAGCAAGGGCAAGTCACTTAACCCCAACTGCCATAAAAAAAAACAAAAACAAAAACAAAAACAAAAACAAACAAATAAACAAAAAAAACAACTCAGCAAATATGGCATTGTGGTGATTATAAATGCCCAAATTAACTACAAAAAACATGAAGGAATGAAGGAAAAACCTCTCTACATCTAGAGAATATCAAGTTATAGATAATAGATTTTCACTTTCAGGTATGATAATCTTTTTTATTATATTATGGTCTAGAAATGTTTTTATTCCATAATTTTAAAATTAAACAAATGTTTAAAATAAAGGAAGACATCATGATGAGAATTTACATCAGATTTGATTAACAAATTTACTCAATAAATTTCTGCCCTTGTAATTGAAAAACTAAAAGGGTGGAATAAAAGGTGGAATAAAAGGTTTTTGTCTTCCCAGAGAACCACATTATCAGAGAGCTCCTAGGAAAAGGAAAGCCATCTCTCTCTCTCTCTCTCTCTCTCTCTCTCTCTCTCTCTCTCTCTCTCTCTCTCTCTCTCTCTCTCTCTATATATATATATATATATATATATATATATATATATATCACCCATGTATAATATGTTATATTTAACTTAATGTACATTTATAGTTCAATCTCCATTATCCATAGTATATGGTATTCAATGTGTTATATATTTTGTAATATAAATTTATATAAACACTTCAAATATTATATCTGCTATATTAGCATATTTACATATCATAAAACATTTTGTATATGCATATGTATCTCACATATACCATACATTTATAAAAGTATGCTTATGCATGTGTATATATGTATGTGAATAAGTGTTTATGTTCATGTGTGTTTGAATGCATATATACATAAGCTTTGGTCCTGAAATCTCATCAGTATTCTTAATACGCTCTGTTCCCTTGAATGGAGGACAGAAATGGTAGCAGGCACAGTAAACAATCCTCTCCAAAGCCTAGAATTAAAATGAATTCTCAGGCCATCCATCTTTTCTTATATGGTCCTTATAGTGAAAATGACAGAAGTTGAGAACTTAATGGGCTAGCCATAAATGTCGGTAAATTAATATGTATCACAAATATCACAGACTATTACTTTTAACAATATAATAATATCTATTGTTGAAACTATGAACTAAAGTAATTAACAGATACCAAGTATCACTGTTTCCTTGACATTTTTAAGTCTCCTTTAGTAGCTTTGGTATATACTAGTTTGCTAACAATGCATAATGTGGGAACTGTAAATTTAATTATAAGGATTTGGCCCACATTGTTAAAGAGACTTGTGAATGGGGATTTTCCTATCATGATGAAATCATAGATTTCATTAGAAAATGAGCACTTGACTTAGAGTCAGGAAAACCTAGGTTTAAATCCAACTCCAAAAACTTCCTCCCTGCTTGAGTCTGGCCATATGATAATCTCTGCATGTTTTCATTTCCTTAACTACACAATGATTGTAATAGTACCTGTGTCCCAAGATTCTCCTGATCATATTTGCAAAAGCCAAGATAGAGGAATAAAGGCAGCATTTTTCTGAGTTTGCTCAAATTTTCCCCAAAACTAATTTAAATTACAGCTTGAAAAATTTCTGGAGTGTCAGAACTAACAAAAGGATGGGGTGAAACAATTTTCTACCTCAAATCAACTTAGAAGGTTGTCAAAAAATGTTTTTGTTTACTGATTTTGCTTTTGTTTGTGGGATTTTTTTTTAATGGAGCCAGGGGTGAGAATAGAGTTCAGTTTAGTACAGACTGCACCAACACAGGGCACACATTAGTAATCTGTCAGCAGGCTTTGGGGGCAACTGAATTGACAAGGGCAAATGAATTGGCAGGTGAGTGAATATGAATCAGCAGTTGTGGCTTACAGAACTATATATATGGTAAGGGGATCAAACAAATGATGAGAAAGAGATTACAAAGGACACTTTGCTGGCAGTGAGTGCACTGACTGTACATAATCACAATTCCAAAACAAAGAGGGACATTAATCCACTAGTGCCTGTCACTGCAGGGGTAAAGGGGCCCCGGGTCCTTGTAAGAATTCCAGGAAAGAGAAGGGCATTTGTGCTTGCTCATAGAACAAAGGTCAGGCCAGGAAATCAATGAACATATCTTTTGTTAGATAATACTATTTTGGAAGGCCTGAAAATGTATAGATCTCCAGAATTAGCTCTGAAAGAAAGAAATACCAAAAATCTAAAGATTTGGATAAAGCCTCCTCCACCTTTGGAGTAGACCCTACTTTTAACATAAAGTTAAAAATGAAGAAAGAACAGGGAGAGTAAAAGTACAAACTCAGAAGACAAAATCAAAATAGTTATACCAAAAGATTTATAGAAAATATGAATTGGCCAAAAAAGGGTTACTAGAAGAGCTCAGTTGTGAATGACTTAGCTATTCTCACCAAAACAAAGATCCAAGGAAATTCAGCACTTGTTGTGAAAAATAAAAAAGGTTTGATGACATCTGAATGCAATTAAAAATAAATGTTTTAAATTTTTCTTTAGTTTTCTTATTTGGTTGGTTGGATTTTTTTTGGTCTGTATTTTCTTTTACAATTGACTTCTATGGAAACATATTTTGGATGACAAGTAAAACTTAAAACAGATTCTTTGCAAACCTAGATTGATAAAAGAGGCTTATTATGGGGTTTGGAAGTAATGTTGAAAGGTAAAAAGACACCAGGGCCAGGGCTGGCACTGGGTGGGCAGGAACCCTTGACATGGCTGGTCCAGGGATGCCATGTTTGGGACTCCTGCAAAGAGTGGAATTCAGGGTTCCCTTTTTATCTGAATGGGCTCCTGGGTGGAGTCCCAGGTTGGCTCCTGGCTGGGTTTCAGCCAGGGTTAGAATTTGAATAGAATTAAATGGGTTTTTAGATAAGGAACTGTTTGTGCTTGGGGTGGGAGTTGGAAAACCTGAGCAGATCATTAGAATGGGGGCTGGGACAGCCCAAGTTACCTCAGATCCGATTGGGGTCAGGGAGAGGCAGTATATCTCCCATGGGGTTAAGAATTAGAAAACAATCTTAACCCACTAAGGTCAATATTTACCATCAAGTTCAATATATCTTCATATTGATTACCCACAGAGATCAGTGAGAGTATAATTATATCAGAATTTTGAAAATTATTGAACTCTTACAAAAGACATCATTTTTTTTTTTAATTTTTAAGCAACAAACAAGTTAGATATTCGCTAAGTATTATTTATTTACCTGAGAAAAAATAACAATAGGGGAATTAGCCATAAATTAATGAAAGCTTCACAACTTTATATAATCATTTGTTAATTTTTTTTTTTAGTTCTTTTGGGGAATATAAATATAATTACAGATGTGGGGTACAGATGGGGTGGTTCTAGGATCTGGCTTTATACTTTAAAGTGGCTTGATTTCTCTTCTGGACTGCTGTTTTATAAGCAGAGAAGAGCTATCAGCCTGTGCCAAATTCTTTTATCTCAGTGGCTTCTCTTATCCCAGAGTTCACCCCAGCACGATCGACACAGTGTGCTAGCACCTTACCCTGTCTGTGCTGGCCTTTATTTTTTTCCTCCCCTGGGAACCGACCTTTTCTGTTGAAACTCCAGATTCTCTTCAGCTGGTAAATGGGGCTTCCAGTCCTTGTGGTTTCTATCAGTCCAGCGTTATTTTTGAGGCTGATTTAACTAATTGGTATTGAGGGAAGAAGGGAGCTCACGAAATTGCGTGTATCTTCTCCGCCATCTTGGAGGGGATTGGAAGCCAGGAAGATCTCAAAGACTTGTCTACTCTTTGCCACCTTGGCTCTATCTCTGAATTATCTTTTTAAAATATTATTTCCAGATCCCCCCAATTTTCTAGCACTTTCTCCCCATATTTTTCTTTCTTATTGCTTTCTAACATACCTTGTTTTTACTTTCAAATATATACCTATTTACATGTTTATTACCTGGAGGGAATATCAGCTTTTTGAAATCAAGATATATTTCAATTTAATCTTTATATGTCCAGTATCTAGCAGTGCAAGAAATAGGTCTGTGATAAAAGCTCTTTAATTACCACCTTTTTTTCTTGCATGCTAACAGATTAACAAAATATATGTTGATTCTCATCTTTGTTTAAATTAGCCCTCCACAATTAATATCTTTTTTTTTATTACCTTGATATATGATTCAACAGCTCTCTCTAGCATAAATGTGTCTAATATGTGAAAGAGTTATGGTTCTAATGTAGTCAGAAATTCTAAGTAAAGAAACCCCTTGAAACAAATTACTTTATAATTATAAATTAATACATAAGTCCTTGGTGTCTGAGTTTCTTGGAGGTTTTTATTTGATTAAATTTATTAGAAACCAGATTTAAATTTAGTCCTAATCACAAGCATACAATTTTATCAATTTATATCCATGTGTACATTAGGCTTTCTGTATAAGTAGGAGAGAATATATGTACTAGAGTTCCAATAATACCACCCCTTCCTTCTTGCCTCCTTTCCGTCCTTGTTTTCCCAACCCTCCTTCCCTTCCTTCTTGTTTTCCTTTCTTTCCCTTCCTTCCCTCTTCTACATAGGGTATCATACCCTTATCTTCAGATTTTTTTTTTTTTTTGTCTTTTGGAGCACTGAATCTTCCCAAAATATATTTGAATTTATTGGCTAGATTTTTTTTTTTTTTTTACTTAAGCTCCATGTCTTAAAGAAAACCACTTTGATTCTTATGGATTGGCCAACAGTAAGTGTCAGGTCTAATACTGATTAACTCAGAATGAATACAAGTAGAATCATTTTTGTTTTGGCCAGAAAGTCTGAAGGTCTTCCCCTTCCAAATTTATTGATTTATTTATCTAGATTTTTTTTAGCAGGGAAAAGAGGCCATTCTTTGCCTCAATTGCTACCTAACCTTAATGGGTGTGAACTCAGTCAATAAGACTTGTTAAAGACCTTAGCTTAAAAAGGCCAGGATCTCTCACTGTATCCAGGGCTACCTCCAATTATAATTGATCTATATCTTTCCACTGGACCAAATGGTTTTGGAGAAGAAAATGAGGCAGATTACTTTTGCATAATATCCCCAAACTTAAATCCAATTTACTTGCATGCTATAGCTTCAACTTCCTCTTTGAGAATGAAGGACAAACAACAACCACACCACCATCTAGTTTCATAAATTTTACTTAAAGAGAAATAAATATCTTTATAGAAATGAAATAGTTAAAAAGAATAAATCCTAAATCTGCTTTGATTAGACCTACTTAATTTGTTTTAGGTCATTGGTTTATGAGCATCTATCCTTCACATCTCTTTCAATTGCCATTAATTACATTTTCCTGACACTTTTGATACTATTTAAAACTTGTCAACAAATTAAACCAACAAATATACTTCAGATTATCCATTATCAAGTTTGCCATTTTCCTTTTATTTAATGCAGTTAATTCTAACAACAAACAAATAGTGCTTTAGCTTTCTGTTATAGTAGACTATGGCTTTTCTATAGCTCCTGACTAGCCATTCTCCAAAATAATATAGAAATAGAAAAAGAGCAACCATGAACAAGGCTAAACCATTTAAACAATATAGCAACAATAATTCAATAGCTATAAAAATAAGAATTTAATTTATCTTTTTGTAGAGTGTAATGCAACAAATTAAATCATTTGCAACGAGTAGTTCTGATTCTTAAAACAAGGAGCATAGGAGAAAAATGTATTATTTTGATAGCATATCATATAGGCTCCTCTAAAAATAGTATTAAAAAAGCGACAACAAAATATAATTCAAAGATAAATTCAAATTGGCGTTTAGGACTATTCACACATTGTCTCCAAATATTTCCATGTATCATAACTCACAGCAATCCCTCTCAGAATTGGCTTAATTGGCTTAGCACATTATAAATTCTGCAAGAACTTTTATAATATACTCTATGAAGATTTCAGATTCTTAGTTTGAAATTGTTTTTGTTCTTAATTTGTATCACAATTATTAAATATAATGAAAAGGTGTAGAAAAAAATTATTTGATGGTGACATGGGTTCCAGTTCCTTCATAATGAATTGAATCTGAACACTTACCATTGATTTTAAAAATACAAATTCTCCCAAGGTTAGAAATAAGATAATGATTTGTTTCAATATTTAGCTGTTTTTTTGCATATGTTTTGCTTTAATATTTCTGCTTTTCTTTAACCTAAATATTTCACTAAATAAATGATTTTCTAGCTGACCAGTCCCCAATTTCATGGTAAAAATAAGACTTTTAAGAGGACTGTACGCAATAGGTATGTTAGCATGTTTGTTAAGTGCTAAGCATTGTTCAGATTCAAATGGGTAGGTGAAGAAAATGATTGAAAGGGAGGAGTGTTTAAAGATGTAAAACTTTTTCAAAGTTACAAAGGAAGCAGATGTGTATTAGGAGCCTCTTCAACAAATAGAATATTGTAACTTTGGGCATGGCTATATTATGACTTTGGTTGGTAGGTTAGAGGAGGTAAGAAGAGCAAGAATCCAGAAAAAGGGTTTCCAACCATCATACTAGAGGTTTACCAAATTAGGCCTCTAAAAATAATGCACAGGTAAATAATTAAAATGCTCTTATTCACAGCATATGTGACCTTATCTTCCAGTACAATTTCCTTTCCTAAAAAAAATTGGAGTAAAGATCTATTAGTGGGATTTCTTAGTAAAAAAATAAACATGATATTATATTCTTGTGGGCATACTTTCAAACATCTCTTCAGAATAGATGAATCTGTATAAACTTGACCAGCAGTACATTAGTATCTCAATTTTTCCACATCCCTTCCCACATTTGACATCTTCCTTTTCTGTCTAATCTATTAGCTAACCTAATAGGTGTGTGATGGAGGCTCAGAGTTGCTTAAATTCATTAATTAATGCTTATTTCATAGGATTGTGTATAACTGATTGCTTCATTGGAAAGCCACTTGTTTGTTTCCTTTGGCCATTTGTCAATTGAGAAAGGCTCTTATTTCTATAAATTTGATTTGGGTTCTTTATATACTTGAGAAATGAAACTTTTAATTAGAGAAATTTGCTGAAGCATTTTTATAATAATGGTTAACTATATATTTCCCTCCATTCTATTTTTTCTTTTGTGTTGGAAATAATTGTATTATTTGTGTCATTGTTTCAATAAAAAATATGTCTTAAGTGAACAAACACTTTGCTAGAAATCTTACTTTTCCCTGAAGAAAATTTTGTCAGGCACAATTATCAATACTATCAATACATTACCATATTAGAGAAAAGAGGGAAGTGTTCTCTATCCAGTTTTAAGTACTGGAAGTTTGGGTATGCAAATATAATATAAAAGACAATTCATAAGTTCCCACTGAATGATTGTTTGTCTAAGATTCTTCACTTCTAGGATTCTACTTTTTCTATGGCGAATACTGAGAAGTTGAAGCAAATGATCTAAAAAGTTTTTTTGTTTGTTTGTTTTAGTTTTTGTTGTTGTTGTTTTGCATTTTAAACTTCCACAATTCAGTTGAAAGTTTCAGACATTGGAGAAGTCCTGAGGAATAGCAAAATGAATTGGTGATCTCTTGGTCTTCTGTTGCATAAGTTTTCCTTCCCTTGTAGTGATAATAATAACAATAACAATAATAATAATAATAATAATAATAATAATAATAAATACAGTCTATTCTTCTGAGGAAGTAATAAAATATTTATGAAGTACTTAGCACAGAACCTAGAACACAGTAAGTGTTCTATAAATATTAGGTATTGTTGGCATTGTAGTAGTAGTAGTAAAATAACACTGGACTTAAAAGGGTCCAAATTATTGCCTTGGTACTTTTTAACTGTATGATATTAGGTCATTTAATTCTATGTCTCAGAGTCCTTATATATGTATGTGTGTGTGTGTGTGTGTGTGTGTGTGTGTGTGTGTGTGTGTGTATAACACACACATTGGAGTACACTGTTTTTAAAATTCCTTTGGGCTCTAGCCTATGACACTATTAATATTTGAACATTGGAAAAAACTCAGTAGAAGCGATATATTTATGTAATATCTACATTGGGCTAGTGTAGATTTTGTTATCAGGAAGCTTTGCAAAGTTACTTGTGAAAACAGTATCAAAGTATTTCACTATTCATTTTTTCTTTAAAGAGATGGTATTGCATATAGCAATCATAGATAGGAAGAAAATTCTATTCTACCAGAACATCTTTGTATAAATATTGTTCTCATTTAAACATAGCTCCAGGCAGTCAGACTTTAAATCACCTCTTTTACAACTGTTTTTATACCTAATGAGGCATGCAAAAATAAATAAATAAATGAAATAAGAACTCAAAAGGGGATCACAGCCAAAAGGATTAGCATGAAATATATGACTTCCCCTAATTTGAATTAAGAGCAAAGAAAAAATGGAAAATATATAAATGGGCATTTTAATGAGTGTCTAAACAAATATAAGTAATTGAGATCATTTAGATCAAATTGAATTAAATGACAAATACATATATATATGTATATATATATATACATATATATATATATAGTTAATAAAATTTCCCACATTTTATTGTTTCTATTTTTTGTACTTAAGAAGGGTCAAGATAAAAGTGACAGTCTCTTATATACCCCTTATTTTATCATTTTCTGGCCCCTTTCCATGATACTGTACTTACCTGAAATATCCATCCATTCTTTCTCTCTTCCCTGCCTTTTCCACTGAGTTCCATAGGAACTTAAAAGTTCAGCTTGAATGTCACCTCTTTTAAGGACTCTTTCCTGAAACACTACTAACCCCCACATTGACATTTCTTCCTTATATCTCATGCCTTATATGGCCATCTGTATCACTGATGCATTTTTCATGTGCTACTTTGGATTTTTTTATATGTTTGTGTCATACTATAATTAGACTTTACTTTTTAACTCTTTGAGACAGGCATTGTATTACATAAAAACATACATATTATAGACTTTACTTTTTAACTCTTTGAGACAGGCATTGTATTACATAAAAACAGTGACAATATTATAAGTTTCCTTATATTAAATGTGAAGTAAATAATTTTTGAATTGCCTTATAAAATCATAGAATAACTGTGGCTATGTCATACAGAATTTACGTATACATGCAATCATATCAACTTTTACTTTTGAAATTACATGTTTTTCATTGTATGCACATAGCAGATTTCTTTTGATTCAGGAATAACTCCATCATGAATAATAGTTGAGAATTTACCTGTAGAAGTGAAAAACTTCAAGCAGTGCTTAAACTGTTGTGTCATAGTTCCCTTTTATTGTCCTCCTTCAGTTTCCCTAATTGTCCTGCCTCAGTTTCCCTCAATTATTCTGCCTCAGTTTCTTGAATTGTTCTTCCTCAATCCCTGTGGTTGCAACTACCCTTCCTGACCATTAGGACTGAGATCATTAGTGTTGTAAAGATCTGGCATTCCAAAAGATAAGACTCTAGGAATCCTATCTCAGATACTTAATTAACATCCTCTACCTCTATCTCCCAAGAATTCTTGGCTCTAGTTTGATTATCTCGTTTACTCTCAATTTGTTAGAATTGATGGTCCTCATGCTCCACCCTGTCAGAATTAAATTTCTGGAAATTACCAATGCTCGGACTTCACCCCCACCTTGCTACCCTGATCTTGGATATATATAAAATCTCTCCGTTTCAAATAAAATATTAAAAACTCTCTAATCTCTACCTTGCATCAGTTTCTCAGGCATTACAAAACAATGCATGAGGGTTAGCAAGTAATGACAACTGTTTTCTTTTAAGATAAAAAAGGAGTTACACTTTTATCAGTTATCATCTGAGAGTTAATGTACATTATGTAATAGCTAGGATATAATAACACTTACTATGTGAAAGATACTCCTCACAACAATCCTGGGAAGTAGGTGTTATTACTATCCCCATTTTACATTTGAGAAATTGAGACAAAAAGAAGTAAAATTATTCTAGGTAGTAAATGTCTGAAGCTGGATTTGAGCTCAGGAATCCCTAACCCCAAATGCAGCACTTAATTTACTGTAGCACCTTGCTACCTTATAGAACATTATTTTTATTGTCTTTTGTAACATCATCCCAATAAAAAGAGATGATGTAGTATAAATAAATTCTAGGAATTCTTTTATCTAAATTCTAGATATTAGTTCCTTAAGGACAAGGGTTTTTTTGTTTAAATTCATTCATCCATTTGTTCATTTATGCATGAATGCATTTATTTAGTTATATGTGGATGAACTTGTGTGTATATGTATATACATATATATATGTATATGTATATTTGTATATATGTGTGTGTATGTATGTATATGTATATAAACATATCTGTAATGCTAGAATCTGGAATGGAATGTAGGAAGGATGTTATAAATGTTCATTAGTTGATGATTGCTTATCATATTGCATATTTCCAATAATATTCACAACACATTAATAACATTTATATAGTACTTCAAGCTTCATGAAGTACTTTCCAATATTATTTGTTTTGACCTTCACAACAGCCCTTGAAGGCAAGAGCTATTATTGTCTCCATTTTTACAGATGAGGAATATGAGATAATCAGAGATTAAGTGACTTGTCCAGAGTTATACAATTAGATTAAAGTCTTAGCCTATATTTGTACTCCAGTCTTCCAAAGTACAAATCCAATGTTCTACCTACTGTGCTGTGTAGCTATCTAATTTTGTTAATGCATAGGACTTGTACATGCATTTGTCTCTCAATCTATTATCTAGCTAGCTAGCTACATTAACATAGTGTTATATTTGCTTATAATTATATATGTTATGTAGAAAATTTAGATGTACCTTTTAGAAATTTAGAAATTAAAAAAATGTCAGTTACCTTAAACAATTATTTTAAATATATATGCCAGCTACTGAAGAAAGCTTTTAGAGAATCTATATGAAAACAGTGCTGGTAAAATCAGATAAAAAAGAATGACCTCACAAAAGATGCAATCTAAAATTTTAGTGTTATCTTTTAAGATTTCATTAATATATATGTAAACAACTCGATCTAATTATTAGGTGAAATGAATGCATGCCCTCCTGAAATAAACAGAAATAGCCATTTTCATTTATTCTGATGGCAGCTTGGCTTTTCAGCCTTTAAGTGGGAATGGCCTCAAGGAAGAGATGCATCTGTTGGCTCATTATTACCAGAAAGGTCAGCTCAGTTTTCACTAAAAATAATAATTTTTCATTCAGTTGATATTCACCAGTGGTAAAATGGCCAACTGCAAAAATATTTCTACTAACATGATTAACAAATTCAGTTTTTTGCATGGCATATTTTGAGTGAAAACATCTGATAGTTACTAGAGAATTATTCATTCTAAAGTCATCTTGATTACCAAAACAACAATTAAATCAAAACTTTTCATTAGCAGCCTATTCAATTTCTAATTTTAAAAAGAAAAACACATTCAGTGACAGTTACATGAATGGTTCTTTTTCCTTTACAGTTTTCCACAATTATCTTCTGCTCACTATTCCATCATTTTTCATATATATGGTTAAGACATAATGGGAATTATTCTACATGCAGAGCAAAGAAGATCCCTCCCATTCATCCTTCAAAATACATATATACAAACATATATGTGTATACACACATATACATATATATATACATATATATATATGTATGTATGTAGGTATACACACACACACATAAAGTTTTAGTTTGGGACCAAAGATCTGTTTACATTTTAAAAGATCAAGGGAAGAAAATACAAAGAACTTAAAAAAAAAGCAAAAATTAGGGAATACATTTTATCAGCATGGAACTAAAAAGTGGTTGCTGAAATAATGATTCAATAGAACTAGAATTACTGCCATTGAATAGTCATATTTAAGATCAGTCACAGATATATTTACAACATAGTTAATATAATATAGATAAATTTTCACAAAATAAATATATGCTTAATCAGGCTAACAAACCTGACACCTTATAAATTACAATGATATGAGCTTAGTGTCTTGGCAACTCAAACACTCATTTCCAGAAAGTTCTGGTTGGTTAATTCACTTATTTGTTTTTGTTGTTGCTCAGTCATATCTAGCACTGCGTAACCCTGTGGACTACTGTATACCAGTGATATCCATGTTTTGTTTTGTTTTGTTTTGTTTTTTCTTGGCAAAGATGCTAGAGTGAGTTGTCATTTCCTTCTCCAGTGGATTAAAATGCTTTAATCTATAAAGTTTCAGCCTTTCAAGAGATTGTAGCAATGGTTATAAGTTGTTATGGAATTGTTTTATCATTTTGACAATGTACATTGTGAATGATTTTATTTATAAATTGATTATTTTTACTGCCTTACCGCTGATTCATATTGTACTCTAAGAACCTTTTTTTTTTAATTTTATACACAGAGCACCTCATTCTTTCCCAGTCCTCACTCAATATTTCCACTAAAATTTCTTCATAATGAAGTCTCACCTTGTCTCAACTTCTTATCCCAAAGCCTTAATTAATCCTTGGAATGCACATATTAGTATTCTCTCTGATCCTGTTCCTGTTGTTCAGTCATTTTTCAGTCATATCCATTTCTTCATGATCCAATTTGAATCTTGACAAAGATAAAGAAATGGTTTGGTATTTCTTTTGCAAACTTATTTTGCAGATGATAAACTGAGCAAGCAAGTTTCAGTGACTTCTTTGTTAGTAAGTTTTTGGGGTCAAATTTGAACTCTGGTCCTTTATCCATGACCCAAAACTCCATTTTACAAGAGAGTTCAGGACAGCTCATTTCTCTCTAGATTGTATCTTTTCTCATCCACCCCCTTTTCAGCACAGTAGATTTCTCTTTTCTCCTCTGCTTTTTGAAGTGTAATCTCTTCTCATTAAAATGTAAACTTCTTGGAGACAGGAACTATTTTTGTTTCTCTACTGGTATTTACATCCTCAGTACTTCGTAAGGTAGCAGTCCTTAGTAAGTACTTAAAGTTTACTGACTGACCAATTTGCAAGGACTATTCTTATATACAGTTCTTGTCTTAGTTTTCCATAGACCTCTGATAACAATGCTATACCAATAATTTTTAATAAAAATATTTTGGGAATTTATTATTTTTCTTATTATAGTTATATTGAGTCTGTTCATGAAAATAGCTTTTAGTTTTAAATACTCAAAACTGTCATATTTGTATTTTAAAATCTCTACCTTTTGATGGAAGTACATTTTTAAAATTTATTTTGTGCTATGAGCAATAGAAGGCAACTACTTGTATCAGTAAATAAAGTATTGGGCTTGTAATAATGAAGACCTGAGTTCAAATCAAGTCTCAGACACTTACTAGCTAGGTCACCCTGAGCAAATCACTGAACCTCTATTTGTTTTAATTCACTGTAGAAGGAAATGACAAACCACTCTAGCATCTTTGACAAGAAAACAAAACAAAACAAAACAAAACAAAACAAAACAAAACAAAACAAAAAACAAAAAAAAAACAAAAAAAAAAAAAAACCATGGAACATTTTTGCTATGTAATCTTAACTGTGACCTCACTGTAGCATTCTACTGTTCCCTACTTAACTGACTATCCCATTTCCAATTGTTTTCCAAATGTTTCCATTCTGCTGAATCCTCCATTAGCAATTCTACCTCCACAATCTCAGCACAAAACCTTATCAAATATTTCACTAAAAAAAAAAAAAAAAAAAAAACAAACAAACAAACAAAAAAAGCAATTTATTGAGACTTCTCTCTTCCTTTCTGCTACCATCTTCACTTTCACCCCTTCTCATGTGACAGTTCTAGTAAAGGTAAACCACTTTACATATGCAAGTGGTGCTATGGCAACCTGTCTTCAACAATATATTGAACTCCTCTCATTTATTTTCAATGTCTCCTTGTCTACAGCCTGTTTCTCTATATAAACATGCTCTACTTCCTCCAAAAGCTCTCACTTAACCACTTCATCTCCATTATCCTTGCAAGTTCCTTGATTACAAGATTTTTGCAGCCTTTAACAACTTTTGATGATCCTCTTCTCCTTTACAGGCTTTTTTTTCCAGTTTTTCAGGAAACTACTATCTACTGGCATTCCTTTTTCTTATCTAACCACTCATTCTCCATCTCCTTAGTTGGATTTTCATCCAAGTTATGATCGCTAACTCTGAATCTCTGTCAATAATAGTAAAAAATAGTTAAGAATCTAAAACATTTCCACATTGTACTAAGCTCAAGGGACATAAATAGAAAAGAGAGAAACAGAGAGACAGAGACAGAGAGTGGCACAGGGAGAGAGAGAGAGTGACAAAGGGAGAGAGAGAGAAAGAGAGAAATGGAGAAAGGGATGGAAGAGATAAGGAAAGAATGGAAGGAAAGGAGGGAGAGAGACAGGGAGAGAGGGAGTCACAGACCTTAAGAAGTTTATAATCTACATATGCAAAAAACTTGGAGGGTTGGGGAGTGGAGAGAAGTATCTGGTATATAGTAGGTGCTTGGTAAATGTTTATTGAATAACTGACTGAATCCATAATTCTGCATTATGGAGTAACCCAAAAGGGCATCTGGTCTAACCTTCTTATTTTATATATAAGGAAAGTGCTGATCAGAAAAGTTAAGTGACCATCCCAGGTCCACCCAAATAGTAAATAGTGGAGCTGGAATTTAAATCCAAGTGCTACTGAATAACAAGTAAAGAATATTTTATAATAAATTGTGTAAATAACATCTTAATTTATTTAAATTGTTTTAGAAAGATAAGTATATAATTTATGAGTTCAAAGCTATTTTCTTAAAAATGATCTCCTAAATTCCATAGTGAACAAAAAAGCTAAATTAATCAAGATAACTTTTCTTCCTCATTCTCCAAATCTTTGCTTTTTTTAAAATCTTACCTCCTGAAGCAGATTGTGGTCCCTTTAAGAAACTATATTTCCTATTGATCTGTGATTAGATTCTCAGCCTCTCCAGGTTGAAGTATATCCTCCCCAGACAAAGTTGTCTTTCCTGTATGCCACAGCCTTTGATTCACAAATCCTGGTTAAAAAGCATCCCTTGGAATTCCAATAGGAGATCTGGGCTTGTCCTATCCCCCATTTGATCTGAGCTAATTTAAGCTCTTCCAGCCCCCATTGGTTCTGACCTGCTCCAGTTGTCCTAGCCCACATTTTGACTTTTTTGGGCCACCCAGCTTGGGTTTCCCAACTCCCACTAAGATATCCAATATAATAAGCTTCCATCAACTAAAGTCTTTGCAGATGGACCTTGGTGGCTCACTCAGCTGCCAAGGCTTTCTGTCCAGCATTCTCAGTGCAAATCTATATTTTCCATAGACCTGCCACTATAGAAGTCAGTCTCTGGGTAAACTGATTTCTATCTAACAATAAACTTTCATTTTAAAACTAATATTAGGGAATGAGTGAATTTTTTCACTCCTAGAACCTGCGGCCAATTTAAAGGGGATTCTTAATAACTCTCTCATTCATAGCCACTAACCTCTAGACCACCAGGAATCCAGAGCACTCTATACCTCATCACTATCACTCAAGATCAAATAATATAAGTCTTATTCAATCTACTCTGATTTTACCTTCTTGAAAATGATATGTTGGGGCAGAAAGATGGCACAGTGGATAGAGTGCTGGTTCTGAAGTCAGGAGGACCTGAGTTCAAATATGGCCTCAGACACTTAAAAATTCCTAGCTGTGTGACTCTGGGCAAGTTATTTAACCCCAATTACTACAGCAAAAAGAAAAAAAAAAGAAAGAAATAAAAAGATATGCCATATCTTTAACCTTTAGTGGCACATTGATTGTATTTCATATTCTTATTGTATTCTGTTCTTCACTATAGCTATTATGTATTTGTTTTATATAGGAACATTTATTTTTATATATCACATAACTGCAGATAGACAATGGATTCTATAAGAACAGGAATAAGTTTTAATTTATCTGTTTCTCTCCTAGTATTCAGCACACTATATCATATAGAGTAGACACTCAACAATTGAGGGCTGAATAAAGGCATTGATGGATGAATTATGATAATAAGAAAACTATCTCTGAATATAAATCAATAATCATTATGTATAAAATATATGAAATTATTTACTGGAAAAATTTAAACTTTATATCACCTCATATATGTATATATATAAATATATATATAGAATAGATATATATATATTTATATATATATATGTGTGTGTGTGTGTGTGTGTGTGTGAGTGTGTGTGTGTGTGTGTATTACATATGTGTCTGTTATTTAATAATGTCTATATAATTGATGAGGGGAAACTGAGGCTCTAAGCCGAGATGGATCAGCTCTTTTTTCTGGTTGTCTGATTACCTCTCTCTCCTTCCCCAAAGTAACCAAGGGCAGGTCTGGATAGCGAATGAATTCGCTACTCAATGCTGTATTTAAACAAAGTCTTTATTGATAGTAAAGGGATAGACAGGCATTTGGCCTCTAGGAAGGCCTAGCTGCCTGGCAAGTGGATGCCAGTTGGCGGGCACAAGGCAAGGATAAACCGAGTACGAGGAATACAGTTTTAGAAATTCATTTTATACATAACCAGGATCATAAACAAAGTTTATATAGAGATGTTATCCAAGAGGTCCCAGATATATTTGTAAATTAGACAGGAATTTCTCTTAATCATTTGTGTCTCAAGTTATCTCCTTTAAGCTCTCCTCAGACAGTAATTTCCTGCTGATTATTTGTATCTTGGGCTATCTCTTTTTGACCTTATCATAATCAATTCCTAAATTATTTACTCAATAATTGTTAGAATTAAAGAATTATTTATAATTTGTTATATTTCCATAATTACCATTTAATATCCATCACACACAAAAACAATAAAATAATTTTAGAAACCTTCATTCTAATAAATGTAATTTATAGTTGCTAGCATTTATAGGTTCATATAATTTCCAAAATAAGTTCAGCAACAAACCAAGAAAGTTCAAATGTACTTTGTCTGAATTTTTTTTGAATAATGAATATACTCCAGCAATTTTAAAAAAAAATTAAGATTAATGAAAAAGAGTAATTAGAAAATCAAAAGATTAAATACATTTTAAGTCAAATTCCTGAGGGAAAAAGCACTATTCCCCAGGAAAAAAAGTTAAGAGGAGATAGAATAAAGTAGGGTTTCTTTAAGAAAAATACATTTTAGGAAATATTAACATTGAAAGGAAAAAAGGATGCAACATATGATATTGATCAATTAACATTAATGGGGACATTTTATAAGATATTTGGCTAACGTGTACCTTGAGGAAATGATCAATGAAATTGCTGAGTATTATGCACAGCAACAATCAACTGCATTATACTACTATGTAACTAGATGAAGACTATGGCAGGAGCTCATTATTGTTTCTTTATTTGTAGATAAACTCAGTTTTTACTGTCATAGTACTTTGTCCTTAAATATGCATTTTGATGTATGATGCTACACAAGTTTCCTTTTTTATTTCAATGAAGAATACTACTTTATCTTCAACAAAGAACCTCTTCATTCAATACATATAAATAAATTCAGATAAAGTCTCATTAAAACAGGTATGTTCTTAATCTATCCACAGGATTAAAATAAGTATTTTGGAGAAAATCTTTTTTTTCTAGTATTCACTTGTTGGAAATAAAACATTAATTATGTCCAGATCTTCCATAGCTAATTAGTGAAAAGAAAAAGAGCATTGTGAACATTGTTAGGTGTAATTCACACTCCATTCTTATCTTCCTTCTTCCTTTAGTTCCTGGGATATTTATATGTTCTATTGTAGTTTCTCAGAATAAAATCTAGAGACTGTTGCGGATTCTATATAAGCTTCAAAGATTTAAAACCTCTTGGATGACTGGCCCAAAACAAGGTTTCCTTTTCCCTTTACCAAGTGAATCTAAGTTCTTGTGAAATATGCCATACTTGAATAACCCTAAAGAGAGCTTTTTTTTTTTTTTTTTTTTTTTTTTTTTTTTTAATCTGGTGGTAGATACATCTCATTAGCCAATACCTCTTCATAGATTTAGTCAGTGTGGATACTACAGAACATGTTTGATGCATATTACTCAGTTGTGATTGGTCCATATACTTTCCACATTTATAGTGGGATCTGTGAAAACAAGAAACAATTTGGGGATGTAAATAGGAATAGAAATGGAAAGTAATTATTACGTACAATGAGCAGACATCCACAAAGGCCTATCTATAATAATATTATATAAAAAAGCTTTCCCCCACTTTGAGTCAATCAGTCCCACATTAAAAATCCTACTTACACTTGAATTTTAAAAACATTGATTCTAAAAAAAATTAAAAATATACAACATCAATCAAATTAAATTATGACAACTTTTTCAAGTGGTCTGGAAATGTCATTAATCCTTCAATGTTGACATGAAATCAATACTCTAAATCATTATTGATCTGGTAAATGTAAATTAAAATTACTTGAGATATCACCTCAGATTTGTTAACATGACCAAAATCAAAATGATATATGCTGGAAGATATGTGGAAAATTGGGACACTAATGCATTGTTGTTGGAGTTGTGAACTAGCTTAACCAGTTTGGAGAACAATTTGTGTATACAATCAAAGAGATATAAAACTATGAGTGCCCTTTGATCTAGAAATACCAACTATATCAACTTGTCTGGAGAGCAATTTGGAAGTACACTTAAAAAGTTATAAAACTATGAATACCCTCTGACCCAGGAATACCACTGCTAGGTCTGTACCCCCAAAAAAAGATCAAAGAAAAGAGAAAAGGACCTATTTGTATAAAAATATTTACAGCAACTATTTTTTTTTGGTAACAAAAAACTGGGAATTGAAGAGATGCAGAATAATTAGGAAAAAGTTAAATAATCTGTGGTATATGATGATGGAATACTATAATGTTAATAGAACACTATTATTCCATAAGTCACCCTAATGAACACAATGATTTACGAAAAGCCTAAGAAGACTTATATGAACTTGTACAAAATGAAGAGGGCAGAATCAGGAGAATATTTTATATAGTAACTGCAATATTGTAGCCATGATCATCTGTGAAAGAATTAGATAACCTTGATCAAAACAATGATCCAGGACAATTCTAAAGGACCCATGATGAAAGATGTGATCCACATACAGAGACAGAACTGGTGAACTTTGACTGTTGAATGGGGAAAAAATGTATTTTAATTCTAGTTTTCCTGATGAATGTGGAGAACGGGGATGCCTTTTTTTTTTTTTTTTTTTTTGGTAACATGGCTAATGTGGAAATGTGTTTTACATGATTTCATATATCTTTATCAAGTGCTTGCTTTCTCAAGGAATGGGGAGTGTTTGGAACAAAGGAGAAAATTTGGAGTTCAAAATTTATTTGAAAATATTGTTAATTAACAACAAAAAAATTCAGTTCTGCACACATATATTGTATCTAGAATATATTATAACATATTTAATATGTATGGGAATGCCTGCCATCTAGGGGAGGGGGTAAAGGGAAGGAGGGGAAAATTCAAAACAGAAGGGAGTGCAAGGGATAAAGTAAAAAATTACCTGTGCATATGTACTGTCAAAAAAAGTTATAATTATAAAATTAATTTTAAAAAGAAAAGAAAAGAAAATGAGGGTCAAAAAAAAAGTGAGTGCAAGGGACAATGTTGTAAAAAATTACCCATGCATATGTACTGTCAAAAGAAAGTCATAAATATAAAATAAAAAATAAAAGAACTTTATAAAAATTTTAAAAATATATTAATTTTTATGTTTAATTAGGAAATACTTAACAAAATGATTTTTAAAAATCTTTTAATTTGTTTTTAATAGAATACAGTTTATTACCACTGCATGATATAGATTTGGATATGCTTCACTGGAAAGAAGCACCAACTTGAAATCAAATGATGAGAGTTAAAGTTCTGGTAGGGCCACTTACTAGTCCTAGTCATATTAATAAATATTCATTTATTCATATTCAACATTCAATTATTGATATTATTTAATAAGCTAAGTAGCAAATAATAATAAGTGCCACTCTATGTTGGGCATTAATTCTGGGAATATAAAAACAGGCAATAGAACACTGAATCTTTTCTAAAACATCTCATTCTGCAAGCATGTACATACAAATAAGAAATATACAGAATAAACTGGTATTTATAATCTGGTATAATAAACTCTGATAGTCTCAGAGTAAAGGTATTAAAATAGCAAGGTTGAGAAAGAATTATTGCAAAAGGTGAGATTCCATCTAAGGACTTGAGATGTCAGGGAAGCTAGTAGGCAAAGATATGGTGGGAGAATACTTCAAGCATTGGAGACAATTAATGAAAATTATTTGAGCCACAAGATCTGGATCTGTGAAAGACACACCATATTATTAGCATTACCTATGCAGCTGGTGGCAGAGTGATAGACTTGAACTTGGAGTCAAGTTCTGCCCTCAAAGGCTTCCTAGGTTTTGACAAAG
Organism: Sminthopsis crassicaudata; assembly: GCF_048593235.1. Taxonomy (NCBI): domain Eukaryota; kingdom Metazoa; phylum Chordata; class Mammalia; order Dasyuromorphia; family Dasyuridae; genus Sminthopsis; species Sminthopsis crassicaudata. Next base: position 209,244,999 of record NC_133617.1, on the reverse strand, counting down.
ACAAGTCACTTAAACTTTGATTGCATCAGTTTTGTCCACCTTAGAATGGGGATAAAAATCACTACTATCACCCAGGTTTATTATGAGAATCAATAGAGATGATCTTTGTCACAGCACTTAATACTATTCTGTTTCCCATTCCTTCCATTCCAAAGCCTCACAGATGAAGTGTGCCTTAAAGCAAGTAGTAGAAGTCTGGTGAACAATCACTCAAATAATGAAATCTTTCTTAGATTTCTGTTTCATTCTCAGTGCTTAGTCCTCTCTCTTCTGGACCCTGGTTTATTTTTCTTGACAGCTTGATACCAAAACTGTTACTCTAAAATTTTGTCTTTTTTCCAAAGATTGCTATCTTTGCTAAAAATTGCTGCCTGAAATAATACAGTGCCTTCTTTCCTATATGTCATAATCATCCATCTCTTCTCACACATCCTCCTAAATCTATGACAGGGATTGAATGATTCAATATGGGAGGCAATGTTTTTAACTACAATTTGAAGTTAAAGTACAAAATAAATGTAAATTAATGGCAGGAATATGTAGTGACCTCTGGCCTATTTGCACTGAGACAAACTGTAATTTGGCCACAATGGCCAAACCTGGTGATTCTCAGAATCCATTTGTAACCTTTTAGGATTGCCCAATTAATATATAATGGTCCTATGTCAATCATCCACAGGATTCTAAGGGTTTCTTGGCTTGCTTGCGAAGCCCTCCTACTCCTTTTTCTGAGATGGTTAATAAATGATTAACTGAAAAAGTTCTATATAACTAAACTGGAGAAGGAGCAGTGCCATTTTCCACCTAAGAATAATTGCCCCAGCTGAGGAGAATAGGAACAGACTGTCCCCAGATGTATCCCCTGGGAGGGATATAAGCTGCTCCTCAATACAAAAGAACCTCATAGAGGAAATTAAAAAGGCTCTCACAAGAGAGCTGGAAGAGAAATGGGAAAAGGAAAGGGAAGCTTGGCAAGAGGGCCTGGAGAAGTCATCCCATGCATTCAAAGACAGAGTGGATAAAGAAATCAAATCATTGAGAAACAAGATTAGTGAGCTGGAAAAGGTAAACAACTCCAAGGAAAACAGGATTAGTGAGCTGGAAAAGGTAATCAACTCCAAGGAAAACAGGATTAGTGAGCTGGAAAAAGAAATCAGCTCTCTAAAAAATAAAATGGATGAAATGGAAAAAAATTCCATAGAAGATAAAAACTCAATTGGACAATTACAAAGAGATATAAAAAAGTGAGTGAAGAAAATACATCATTGAAAATTAGACTGGAACAAGTAGAAATGAATGACTCAAGGAGAAACCAAGAGGGAGTCAAGCAAAACCAGAGAAATGAAACAATTGAAAAGACTGTCAAGTACCTTACCAGAAAGACAACAGACCTGGAAAACAGATCCAGGAGAGACAATTTGAGAATAATCGGACTCCCTGAAAAATGGGAGGAAAAAAAGAGCTTGGACACCATTTTCGAGGAAATTATCAAAGAGAACTGCCCAGACGTTTTGGAAACAGAGGGTAAAATAGACATTGAAAAAATTCATCGATCACCTACTGAAAGGGACCCTAAAATCAAAACGCCAAGAAATATAGTGGCCAAGTTCAAGAACCATCAGACAAAGGAAAAGATATTGGAAGCTGCTAGAAAAAACCAATTCAGATATGGAGGATCCACAATAAGGATAACCCAGGATCTAGCAGCGTCCACATTAAAAGAACGCAGGGCCTGGAACATGATATTCCGAAAGGCTAAGGAACTTGGTATGCAGCCAAGAATAACGTACCCAGCAAGAATGAGCATCGTTTTCCAGGGAAAAAGATGGACATTTAACGAAATAAATGAATTCCATCTATTTTTGATGAAAAAACCAGACCTACATAAAAGGTTTGATCTTCAAATACAGAACTCAAGAGATTTCTAAAAAGGTAAAAAGAAATCTTGAGAACTATACTTCTGTCAAAAAAATATGTAAAGAACATATGTACAATTTGTCTGAGAAACTAGAGGTGGAAAGGAGATTATATCATAAAAAAGTGTAAAGTGGTGGTACTACATCTCATGAAGAGGCAAAGGTAACCTATTATATCTGAGAGAAAGAAAGGAGGGAGATGAACATAGCGTGTATCAATAGACATATTCGATTTATGGTGAAACTTCTTCCACTTCATTGAAAAGTGAAAGGGAAGGAGTAAGCTAAGGGGAAGGGAATACAGTAATTTCGAGGAAAAGGGGTAAAATAAGGGGAGGATCTTTAAGGTGGGGGAAGGATCCTAAAAAGGGAGGGCTGTGAAAAGCAAGTGGTGTTCACTAGCTTAATACTGGATAGGAGGGTAAAAGGGAAGGAAAGGGGAAAAGCATAAGCAGGGGTTAATAGGATGACAAGCAATATAGAATTAGTCCTTCTAACCATAAATGTGAATGGGGCAAACTGCCTCATAAAGAGGAAGCAGTTAGCAGACTGGATTAAAAGTCAGAATCCTACTATATGTTGTTTACAGGAAACACACCTGAAACAGGGTGAGACATTCAAACTAAAAGTAAAAGGGTGGAGCAGAATCTATTATGCTTCAGGCAAAACCAAAAAAGCAGGAGTAGCCATCCTCATCTCAGATCAAGCAAAAACAAAAATTGATCTAATTAAAAGAGATAAGGAAGGGCATTATATCCTGCTAAAGGGAAGCATCAATAGTGAAGCAGTATCAATATTAAACATGTATGCACCAAGTGGTGCAGCATCTAAATTCTTAAAAGAGAAATTAAGAGAGCTGCAAGAGGAAATAGATAGCAAAACTAAAATAGCGGGAGATCTCAACCTTGCACTCTCAGAATTAGATAAATCAAACCACAAAATAAATAAGAAAGAAGTCAAAGAGGTAAATAGAATACTAGAAAAGTTTGATATGATAGATCTTTGGCGAAAGCTAAATGGAGACAGAAAGGAATATACTTTCTTCTCAGCAATTCATGGAACCTATACAAAAATTGATCATATACTAGGGCATAAAAACCTCAAAATCAAATGCAGTAAGGCAGAAATAGTAAATGCATCCTTTTCAGACCATAATGCAATCAAAATAACATTTAATAATAAGCCAGGGGAAAATAGACCAAAAAATAATTGGAAACTAAATAATCTTATACTAAAGAATGATTGGATAAAACAGCAAATCATAGACATAATTAATAACTTCACCCAAGAAAATGACAATAATGAGACATCATACCAAAATGTGTGGGATACAGCCAAAGCAGTAATAAGGGGAAGTTTTATATCTCTACAGGCCTACTTGTATAAAATAGAGAAAGAGAGGGCCAACGAATTGGGCTTACAACTAAAATTGCTAGAAAAGGAACAAATTAAAAACCCCCAGACAAACACAAAACTTGAAATTCAAAAAATAAAAGGTGAGATTAATAAAATTGAAAGTAAAAAAACTATTGAATTAATTAATAAAACTAAGAGTTGGTTTTATGAAAAAAATAACAAAATAGACAAACCCTTAGTAAACCTGATTAAAAAAAGGAAAGAGAAAAAGCAAATTGATAGTCTTGAAAATGAAAAGGGTGAACTCACCACTAATGAAGAGGAAATTAGAACAATAGTTAGGAGCTACTTTGCTCAACTTTATGCCGATAAATTCGATAACTTAAATGAAATGGAAGAATACCTTCAAAAATATAGCTTGCCCAGATTAACAGAGGAAGAAGTAAGTAGTCTAAATAGTCCCATCTCAGAAAAAGAAATAGACCAAGCTATTAACCAACTTCCTAAGAAAAAGTCCCCAGGACCAGATGGATTTACAGGTGAATTCTACCAAACATTTAAAGAACAACTAACTCCAATGCTATGTAAACTATTTGAAAAAATAGGGATTGAAGGAGTCCTACCAAATTCCTTCTATGACACAGACATGGTACTGATACCTAAACCAGGTAGATCAAAAACTGAGAAAGAAAACTATAGACCAATTTCCTTAATGAATATTGATGCTAAAATCTTAAATAAGATATTAGCAAATAGACTTCAGAAAATCATCCCCAGGATAATACACTATGACCAAGTGGGATTTATACCAGGAATGCAGGGCTGGTTTAATATTAGGAAAACTATTAGTATAATTGACCATATTAATAATCAAATTATTAAAAACCATATGATCATCTCAATAGATGCAGAAAAGGCATTTGATAAAATCCAACATCCATTCCTACTAAAAACGCTTGAGAGTATAGGAATAAATGGACTATTCCTTAAAATAATAAGGAGCATATATTTAAAACCTTCAGTAAACATCATATGTAATGGTGATAAACTAGAACCTTTCCCTGTAAGATCAGGAGTGAAACAAGGTTGCCCACTATCACCATTACTATTCAATATAGTACTAGAAACTCTAGCCTTGGCAATAAGAGCTGAGAAAGAGATCCAAGGAATTAGAGTAGGAAATGAAGAAATCAAATTGTCACTTTTCGCAGATGACATGATGGTATACTTAGAGAACCCCAAAGACTCTGCTAAAAAGCTACTAGAAATAATTCAGAATTTTAGCAAAGTCACAGGATACAAAATAAATTCCACATAAATCCTCAGGATTTTTATACATTACCAACACAATCCAACAGCAAGAGATACAAAGAGAAATTCCATTCAAAATAACAGTAGATAGTATAAAATATTTGGGAATATATCTACCAAAGAAAAGTCAGGAATTATATGAGCAAAATTACAAAACACTTGCCACAAAAATAAAGTCAGATTTAAATAATTGGAAAAACATTCAGTGTTCTTGGATAGGCCGAGCGAATATAATAAAGATGACAATACTCCCCAAACTAATCTATTTATTTAGTGCTATACCAATCAGACTCCCAAGAAACTATTTTAATGACCTAGAAAAAATAACAACAAAATTCATATGGAAGAATAAAAGGTCGAGAATTGCAAGGGAACTAATGAAAAAAAAAAGTCAGAGGAAGGTGGTTTAAGTGTACCTGATTTAAAGCTATATTATAAAGCAACAGTCTCCAAAACCATTTGGTATTGGCTAAGAAATAGACTAGTTGATCAGTGGCATAGGTTAGGTTCACAGGGCAAGATAGTGAATAAAAATAGCAATCTAATCTTTGACAAACCCAAAGATCCCAAATTTTGGGATAAGAATTCATTATTTGACAAAAACTGCTGGGAAAACTGGAAATTAGTATGGCAGAAACTAGGCATGGACCCACATTTAACACCACATACTAAGATACGATCAAAATGGGTCCAAGATTTAGGCATAAAGAATGAAATCATAAATAAATTGGAGGAATATGGGATGGTTTACCTCTCAGACTTGTGGAGGAGGAAGGAGTTTGTGTCCAAGGGAGAACTAGAGACCATTATTGATCACAAAATAGAACATTTTGATTACACCAAATTAAAAAGTTTCTGCACAAACAAAACTAATGCAAACAAGATTAGAAGGGAAGTAACAAATTGGGAAAAAATTTTTACAGTTAAAGGTTCTGATAAAAGCCTCATCTCCAAAATATACAGAGAATTGACTTTAATTTATAAGAAATCAAGCCATTCTCCAATTGATAAATGGTCAAAGGATATGAACAGACAATTTTCAGATGATGAAATTAAAACTATTTCCACTCATATGAAAGAGTGTTCCAAATCACTATTGATCAGAGAAATGCAAATTAAGACAACTCTGAGGTATCATTACACACCTGTCAGATTGGCTAAGATGACAGGAACAAATAATGATGAATGTTGCAGGGGCTGTGGGAAAACTGGGACACTGATGCATTGTTGGTGGAGTTGTGAAAGAATCCAACCATTCTGGAGAGCAATCTGGAATTATGCCCAAAAAGTTATCAAAATGTGCATACCCTTTGACCCAGCCATACTACTACTGGGCTTATACCCCAAGGAACTACTAAAGAAGGAAAAGGGACCTGTATGTGCCAAAATGTTTGTGGCAGCCCTTTTCATAGTGGCTAGAAGCTGGAAGATGAATGGATGTCCATCAATTGGAGAATGGTTGGGTAAACTATGGTATATGAATGTTATGGAATATTATTGTTCTATAAGAAATGATTAACAGGAGAAATACAGAGAGGCTTGGAGAGACTTACATCAACTGATGCTGAGTGAAACGAGCAGAACCAGAAGATCATTATACACTTCAACAATGATACTGTACGAGGATGTATGCTGATGGAAGTGGATATCTTCAACATAGAGAAGAGCTAATCCAATTCCAATTGATTAATGATGGACAGAACCAGCTACATCCAGAAAATGACCACTGGGAAATGAATGTAAACTGTTATTTTTACCTTCTGAATCCAATTCTTCCTGTGCAACAAAAAATTCGGTTCTACACACATATATTGTATCTAGACTATACTGTAATATATTTAACATATATAAGACTGCTTGCCATCTGGGGGAGGGGGTTGGGGGAGGAAGGGAAAAAATCTGAATAGAAGTAAGTGCAAGGGATAATGTTGTAAAAAATTACCCATGCATATGTACTGTCAAAAAAATGTTATAATTATAAAATAAAATAAAAATTAAAAAAAAAAAAAGGATAATTGCCCCAAATGACTAGAAACCCTTTTTCTGCCATATGCCATATAGTCAAGAATATGTGTTGAATGAATTTGTTAATTTCCTCTAATCAGAGCCTATTGTCATGTTTCTTGCTTTGTTCCTCAATGCTGACTCCCCAATAGGGAATTTCCTTAACCTCCATGCAAACCTTTTTTTGTGTCAGAAAATTCTCTAACTCAGGAACCAGTGACCCAAGCTCACTGAATTTATGGGTGCAGGACAAAATTGTTTACATAACAAGAAGAGACCCCTTTCTACTCTAACAGATAAACTAATGATTTGCTTGCTCTGGACTCATAAATAAAGGCCTATGAAATAAAAAATAGCTGTTTGTATGCTAAAGAAAAATCCTGTGAACTGTAAACCTCAAAACATGGGCCTGGAATGAACTAGAGTTTCATCACAGTTTACATAGATTATAAACGTTTTATATTACCTGAGCAGGAAAAGTTTGCAAGCTGTTACATCTTATCTGACATTTTTAAAGTCCATTTAGAAAAAAAAAATATTTATTGCAATTTTGAACAAAGAAAGGAGAAAAGGAATTCAGGCAGATGCTAGGTAGAATTTCCCTGAGAAATTAGGAAAATGAGGAATTCCAGGTTATAGAGTTGAGGCCTTTCAATGTACAAATCAAAGGCATTCTTGATAATAAACAGTGCAAAGTTCAAGGCTTGATAAAGATATTCCAATAACCCCATAACCAATGTTGGGGAAGTTTGTGGAGATAAGATTACTTTCAACAAAATAAAATAAGCAGATCATATCTATATTTTCATAATCTATACACAAGAATGTCTTTGAAGATAGGAATGTTGGCTTTTAAAAAATATAGCATTCATCATTTAATTATGAGAAACAAAAAAAAAATTAAGCATGTTACTTGAACAAAAAAAAAAGTTTCTTTCAGCTAATAGCTTGAAATATACCACTTTATTTCCCCCCTAGCTGTTATAGGTTCCTTATACAATGATTACAAGTACAAGTGCAAATACAAGATTTTCTGAGTAATAATAGCTTTTTATTTTTCAAAATATATGCATTCACTCTTTGCAAAAACAGAAGTTCTAAATTTTTCTCCCTTCCTCCCCAATTTCTCCCTCCACTGAAGAGCAAGTAACTCAATATAGGTTAAATTTGTGCAATTTTTCTAAACGTATTTTCATATTTATCACAATATGCAAAAACAATCAGATCAAAAGGGGGAAAATGAAAAAAAAAAAAAACAATCAAGCAAACAACAATAGCAAAAATACTATGTTGTGATCCACATGCAGTATCCATAGTCCTCTCTCTGGATTCAGATGTCTGTCTCCATCACAAGTCTGGTGGAATTGGTCTGAATAACCTCCTTACTGAAAAAAAAGCAATTCCATCACATTGATTATCACATAATCTTGTTGTTGCTGTGTAAAATGTTCTCTGGGTTCTACTCATTTAATTTAGCATTAGTTCATGTCTCTCCAGGCCTTTCTGAAATGAGTTTGCTAATAATTTCTTATAGAATAATAATATTTCATTACATTCATATATCATAGCTTATTCAACCATTCCCCAATTGATTTGTATTTACTCAATTTCCAGTTCCTTGCCACTACAAAAAGGGTTGCTACAAAAATTTTTGAACATGTGAGTTCTTTTCACTTTTTTAACGATCTCTTTGGAATACAGATCCAGGAGAGACACTTGTGGATCAAAGGATATGCACAGTTTTATAGCTTTTGGCCATAGTTATAGGAATGTCTCTTGAAGATCCACACACTATTAAATGCTCAGGTACTAAACTACTAAACTTCCAAATGCTTCAAAGCTGGTTTGATCTTCCAGCTGGGATTGACTGCTAAAGATTGTTGACTTTTCAATCATTCTTGGCATTAGAAGTCCTTCTGATTTATTAGTTACTGTGCTATTTTGATTCCCCTTTAAAAGGGGGAAGTTCTACTATATTTAATATGTTAGTACAAACATTACAGAACCCATCTTCAATGTAATGCTTATATGTAGGACTAGATTTAATTGTCCTGAAACTCCACTTACCTTATATCCAGTCCTGAAATATATCAAATCCATGAGGTTGTCTTTAACTTGAGTGTCTTTACTTGAGAGAAAAGGCTAGCAAAGCTGCTATCTTCAGGAATATCCTAACCAGTATTTACTCATGAAAAGTTCTTTATACTTTTTTTAAGAAAAAAGGGGAAGAAGTAGTATGAGGTAGAAGTAGAATGAGATAGCAAAGCCTGATCATGAGATGCAAGTGACCCTTGACAATCCTACCAAGGAAAACTACTTCATTCTTTCTGTTTTGTCCTTCATGCCATGAATTTCAATTGAAGGGGGCAAGGGCATTATTGAAAATTGAAATCAAATTCAAGTGATATTTCTTTACAAAGAAAGGAGGACTTAGGGTATAATTCATTCAATTTAACTTAATAGAAAGCAAATATTTCAATAATAGGAATGTTTGGGCAGCTAAATGGTGTCTCTCGAGTCAGGAGGACCTGAATTCAAATCTGACCTCAGGTGCTGAATACTGTGTATCTCTGGATAGGTCACTTAGAACCAATTGCCTAGCCAAAAAAAGGTAGGAATTTAAAGATAGTACTGAAAGTCTGACATTACTAGGATCATTAAGAGAATGGCAAATAACATTGGTATCAACAATTTTCTGTCAATTTGTAAACAATTTGTGGTTATAATCTTATGGATTGTAGAGAGAAAGTCATAGAAATAAGAATCTTGTGTCCAAAGGGTAGAAATCTCCATGTTTAACTGACTGCCACTTTGAAACTAGGGACTTTCCTTGAACTTCATATATTTGGTTATTCTCAATGCTATATCATTAAGCAGACACATTGGTAGCATGATAAACTGGTATTGAATAGAAGAAAAAATAGAGAAGTGAGAGGAAGAAGAAGTGGAGAAAGAAGATGAGAAGGAAGAAATTTGATTTAAAATATTTGAAATTTAATGGATATAAAAAGAAAATATCACTTTTCTCCAAAACGTTATAATTTTTCAATGAATAAAGGGCATCTTTAACATTTATATTGTGTGACAGTATATATGTGCACATATAAAATAATAAATGTATTAGGTATGCAATACACATGTGTTTATGTATGTATGTATAGGTGTATATGTATGTATTTGGTGTTTATCATATATATATATATATATATATATACACACACACATTCATAAAGATGAATATGTACAGAAAGAGAGATAGAGCTAGAGATAGACATTGAAGAAGAGATAGAAATATTTGTCAACTTGAATTCAAGAGGAGTATCAAAGTGGAAACACTAAAGAGCCTTTTAATCAAAGGCAAAGAGATTGTAGTCTAGGGTCATTACATAATGCCAGGGTACAGGAATGCCTACAAGAGTTATTAAATCCATTTCAACCAGGAGAGAGTGTTTTGCATGGCAACCAAAAGTCCAAAGAGAAGAGGAGAAAGGCTCCAGAGTGATAATACCTAGTCAAAATAGAGCTTTCTTTCTTTTTTTTTTTTACTTGCTTCAGTTGCCCTCAGGCAATTTGTATGTGTAGGAAGAGGTTAAGTCAGCCCTTAATCAGCATTATGTAATAAAAGATACATATACATAGACATATACACAAATTGTTTGCTTGTTTGTCCATAGCTGGTAAGAGAGGACATCACTTATATTTTGTATAAAACCTCTACTTCCAGGCCTTTTCTTGGTGAATTTTCTTTAGTTATTCCTTTAGCTATTCTCTTAAATCATCTGAAGAAAGAAAGTGGAAAAGAGAAAAATGCTAAGGTACCACTTCTTATTCTAGGCCTGCTTTGTTATATAGCTACATGTCTAATTTCTTTACTTAGGAATTCTTTTTCAAGGGATCAATAATCCTCTTTTGTTTAGCTTGAGATTCCAGTCAGTAAAATTGCCTTGATGAGCAAACATTATAGTTAGAGGGAAATCTGTTTTTTCTTTGTCCCAGATATGCTCAGCCCCTTTTCTTTGTCTTCATTTGAGTAAGGAAACACTTTGTTTCTAATGTAATAATTAAGCATGTTTAACTGAGAAAAAAAAAAGAAAAAATGGAAAACTCAATAAACTGATTTATTTTTCTTGAGGGAGAGGCAGAGGAATATGAAGGAAAAGTATGAGGAATTGATTTTATTAATCTGAACAGTTTTAGCAGATCCAATTTTTATTCTATGATAAATTCAGAATATAAATGGGGCATAAAGAAAAGAAACTCTTCATATTACTATATAAGCTTCTCTTGTTGCTGGTTTTCCATCATGCCTAGCTTTTCCAGATACCACATGAAGTTTCCTTGGCAAAGATATTGGAAGTGGTTTGCCATTTCTTTTTTTTTAGCTCCATTTTACACAAAAAAAAAACAAAAAAAAAAAAAAAAACTGAGACAAACAGGATTAAGTGACTTGCCCAGTGTCACATAACTAGAATCTGAGGCCATATTTGAGCACATTATAAACAAATACACAAGAAAACGTGCATGAATATGCACAACCTTCATGCATACATGTCTAGGTATATGCATAATACTAAAGAGAACTCACATTTTTTATATAATATGGCAGATTAAAAAGGTTTCAAGTAGGAACAAGATTAAATAAGGATTAGATTTTTTGTTATGAGCAGAGAGGTTGAGATCTCAGCCCTGTACTAGGAAAAGTGACTTTTTCCCTACTAAAACAGCTTATAGCTCAGGGGATAGCATACCAACCCAGGCATTATGGCAGACCTGAGTTCAAAATCAGTCTCAGGTAATTAGTTACTGGATGATTCTGAGAAAATCATTTTACTTCTTACTGCCTCATTTTCCTCAATTTTTAAAATCAGGATAGTTAGTAACTACTATTATATAATCATTATATTGATACTTATTATAATGATCAGATATGATAATATTTATTAAAAACACAAAACACCTAACATCATGTGTGACTCTAGTAGATAAGATATAAATACTATTCTTTCCCCTCTCCCTTAACTTTCCTGTGAAGCTTTCTCAAGCTGTCCTGTGTCTGATGCTACTAATAAAATAATCCAAGGAAATGTAAAGAATAGTCATTTAAAAGTATTTATGCAAAATAAGTTTAAATTAGACAGATACCTTCTTTTATTTATTCATTTTTCCTTTTATTTCATATTTAATATTTCCACAGCTTAATACAATGATATTTTAACATTAATTTTTAAAACTTGAACTCCAGATTCTCTATACCCCTCTTTTTCCACCTTTCTCATTGAAAAGGAAAGCAATTTGATATATGTTATACCAGTGTAGTTATGCAAAATATTTCCATAATAGTCACGATGTGAAAGAAAACATAGGCAACACTCCGCCCAGCAAAAACAAACAAACCTCAAGAAAAATAAAGTAAGCAAAAGTATGCTTCAACTTTTTTTTTAGCAACAAAAGTAAAAATACAATATTATGATGCACATTTAGTCCCCATAGTTCTCTTCTCTGGATGCAAATGGCTCTCTCTATCCCAAGTCTATTGGAGTTGCCTTCAATCATCTCATTGTTGAAAAGAGCCACGTTCATCATCATTGATCATCACATAATCTTGTTGCTATATTCAATGTTCTCTTAGTTCTGTTTGCTTCACTTATATGCTTCAACCTTTATTCAGAGACTATTAGTTCTTTCTCTGAGTATGGATAACATTGTTCATCCCAAATCCTTCATGATTGTATTGGATCATTGTATTGCTGAAATAATCTTACAATATTGCTGTTATTTTATACATAATTCATTTAATTTTATATCAGCTAATAGAAGTTTTTCTAGGTTTCTTTCAGAGAATCCTACTCATTAATTATAGCATAATTATATTCCATCACATGCATGCATCACAATGTATTAATCCATTATTGAATTTATGGGTGCACTTCATTTTCCAATTCTTTGCCCCCAGAAAAGAGTTGTGGTCAATATTTTTGTACATATATATTTTTCTTTTTTTTTTAATCTTTTGGTATACAGACCTCATAGCGGTATTGCTAGACCAAAGATATGAGTAGTTTTATATCCCTATGTTAATAGTACCAAAATTATTTTTAGAATTGTTGAATCATTTTACAACTCATTAATAATTAATTAATGATGGATTTCTTCTAAATGCCCTCTAACATTTTTCATTTTCTTTTTCTGTCCTATTAACTAAACTAATAGGTATGTGGTAGTACTTCAGATTTGTTTATATTCACATTTCTCCAATCAATAGTGAGTTGGAGCATTTTTTCATATGGCTATGTAAAGCTATGATTATCTCATCTGGAAACTATTCATATATTTTGATAACTTATCAATTAGGGAATGGCTCTTACTTTTAGAACTTTGGCTCTGTTTTCTATGTTTGAGAAGTGAGGATTTTATTAAGCTTCATTCCCCTCATACTAATTCTTGTTAACTGCATTTCCCTCCTTATTCTATTCTCTCTCTTCTTTCACCCTTTCCCTTCCCAAAAGTATTTTGTTTCCACCCCCCCACACCAATATGTCTTCTCTTCTATCATATCCCATTTCTTATTCCCTTTTCTTCTTATTTTCCTGTAGGATAAAAGAGATTTCTATATCCTATTGAGTATGTTAATTATTTCCTTTTTGAGCCAATTCTGATGAGAGTTAAGGTTCACTCACTCTGCCTTAACTTCTTCCTCTTCCTTTCTCCTGTGAAAGCTTTTTTCTTATTTCTTTTGTGTGTAATAATTTACACCCATTCTACCTCTCCCTTTTCCATTCTCCTATCTCACCTCAATTTAATTTTTTAAAAGGTATCATCCCTTCACATTTAATCAACACCACTGCCTTCTATATAAATCTTCTAAGTGCTCTAAAAATGAGAAAGTTCTTATGAGTTACAAGTATCATCATTCTCTTGTAGAAATATAAACAATATAACCTTATCAAGTCCTTTATAATTTCCATTTTCTATTTACCTTTTTATGCTTCTCTAGAAACAAATTTTCTATTCAGCCCTGGTCTTTTCATCAAGGATGCTTGAAAGTCCTTTATTTAATTGAATTTCCAATTTTCCCCCTAAAGTAATAGTTTTGGTGAATAAGTGATTCTTGGTTGTAATCTAACTCCTTTGCCCTCCAGAGTATCATATCCCAAGTCCTTTAATGATCCCTTAATGTTGAAACAGCTAAATCTTGTATTATGCTGACTGGGGCTCAACAATATTCAAATTATTTCTTTCTGACTGATTACACTATTTTCTCCTTGACCTAAGAGGACTAGAATCTAGTTATAATATTTCTGGGAGTTTTAATTTGGGGATCTCTTTTAGGAGGTGATAGGTATAATCTGTCAATTTCTATTTTACCTTCTGTTTCTAGAATATCAGGGCAGTTTTCCTTGAATGGTAATATCTAGGCTCTTTCTTTTAAAAAAAATGGCTTTTAAGTAGTACGATAATTTTTAAACTATCTCCCCTAGATCTATTTTCCAGGTCATTTGCTGACCGGTTTGTTGAGATATTTAATATTTCCTTCTATTTGTTTTCAATTTTTTTTGTTTTGTTATTGTTTCTTTACTTCTCAATATTTGGCCAATTTTACTCTTTAAGGATTTTTTCTTGATTGACTTTTTGTGCCTCTTTTTTTCATTTTACCATTTTTCTTTTTAACACGTTTCTTCTTACTAACTTTTTATATTTTATCATTTATCATTTTAAGATGTTATTTGAGTATTTTTTTATGTCTCCCTTACCAAGCTGTTGGTTTTTTTCATGATTTTCTTGCATCACTTTCATTTCATTTTTCTTTCCAATTTTACCTCTATCTCTCTTACTTGATTTTCAAAATCATTTTTGAGCTCTTCCATGGCTTAAGACTAATTTGTAATTTTTGGAGGGTTTAGATATAGGCATTTTGATTGTGTTACCTTTGCAGTATGTATTTTGCTCTTCCTTGCATTCATAATAACTTTTCATGATCAGATTTTTTTCTGTTGCTTACTCATTTTCCCAGACCATTTCTTGACTTTTAACTGTTTATTAATGTCAGACTCTACTTTCAGGGTAAAGGGAGAACATTCCTAAACTTCAGGAGTTTTGTACAGCTATTCTCAGAGATCCTTCTAGGGACCACTACCTTTTCAGTAGACCAGTATTTTTTCATAGGTAATATAATGTAAGTTCAGGTAAGCTTATTACTATCCTTGTTGTGCATTAGCCTATGAGGGACCACAAGCATTCTGCTGTCCTGGAACTGTGAAGAGAATCTGGTGTGCTAGTGCTTCTCCTTGCTAGGATTGCCACCTGGCTTCAACCTGGTTTCAAGTTGGGCAAAGCACGGAGTCCTATTTCAGTGCTTGCCAAGAAACTTCTATAATGTTCTTCTGAACAATTAATTGCTTGATCTCCTTACCATCTACAGATTGAGAGCTCCAGGAGCAGTCACTGCCACCCCTGATTCAATGACTTCCAATGTCTGCTTTCTGGTTTGACTTGGGTTGTGTTTGCACTGCCTATGTTACACTGTGGTCCATTCTCTACCTAGTGGGATAGACCTTTCCTAACCACACTCAAGCTAGACTGGACTGGAAAATTGTTTCACATCATTTTTTTGTTGGTTTTGCCTCTCTAGAACTTGTTTAGAGATGTTTGGTGTGATCTTGGGAAAGCTCAGAGGAATCTCTGACATTATATCTATTTTGGCTCCACTAAAATGTCTTCTTTAACAGAATAAAAGAGTATCATTAAATTGATATTATTCTCATCTGTCTGAGGAATACAGAGTAATGATCAACAGCTTTTCTATGTCTATTTTTATTTCCCCCTCAGTGTTCTGGAAAACCGAGTAAGCTATCAGAATAAAAAAATAATAATAATAATTAAAAAACACAACAACAACAAACAGAAAATACTCATAATTTACAGATTATCTTTCATATTTTACAATTTTTTCTCCTTATAAGACTTTGGTTTAAGGAAGTAGATTATGTATATTGCTGTCATTGACTGAGAGTATGCTGTACCTCCATGTAAAGGTAACTTCTCATCTCAAGATATCCATAAAACTCAGTATCAGGGGAATGTTTGTATACAAAGTTTAAATAAAAATTGTTTGTATTAAATTATATATATATACACATATATATGCATACATGTGTATACAAACAAGCGAATTGTTATAATCACCCTTCCTTCTTATTCTCTCACACATGAAATGTTGATGTTCTACAATCTATTCATTAAAATTAGCCGAAATACCTATTTCTGAATCATCGTTAATTTTTCTTGCTGTTCAAATATAGTATTCACTTTACCTCCAAACAATAATGAATTTATTCAACACAAAATTTATTTACCTGATACATGTCTAATGGTGACACAAATTTCACATCAATGTAATGGAAATATATACTATGTATTAAGCATAGGGTTCAGCACAGGATTATTGGTTAATTTTTTGCCTTTTGGTGTGTATTCATTTTTTAGTTTATATGTACATATGCTTAACTTAATAATATTATTGTGTATATATGTGTCCCATATTATATGCTATAGTATTATATAATGTAAGCAATTATTTATGACTAATTACATTTATGCTTGAAAAAAAAAGAAAAAAATAACCATACTTTAAAAGTAGATTCATGTTTGTGGTCATTAACATAGATAAAAAATAGAATATCCATGTGTTGTTTCATATTGCCCTTTAGGAGAATAAAGTAATGAGTGAAAAAGTTATACAAAAACATTAGATAAGAAAACTTCAGAAATCAGGCAAATAAATTTATTTCAGAAATGTGGCCAGGATAAAATAATTTTTATCAGAGATATTAAAACAATTTTATATGTAATAAACTACCAGTAAGATCCTTTATCATTTCTCATTATAAAATAATGACCTTCTGGATGCTGAATTAAAAAAAAAAAAGTAAGATAAAAATTTAGCAGAAAATGTGAACAAATATAGGTATTTTCCAGCACCACTATCCCTTCCTCTACCTATGTAGGTTTTCTACTTAATTCCTTCCTCAACAATGAAGCAGACAAGCTCAAAACAACAAAGCAAAATACTTTTCATGTTTTAAAACTCATCTTTATCACATCTAATCTGCTGCAAATATATTTTAATTGGTCTTGTTGTCAGCCTATCTTCCAATTGCCATTAGTTAAAAGTGTTTCCAAAATTACTTTCATCATTCTTCACTGCTTCATTATAAAATCCATGTATTTCCATTTGAAGTCATCCAACCCTGGTTACCACATACCTTCTGATATTATATTTTAAAAAATATTGTCATAACAAGGAAGTCAGCAGAATTTAGAAAACACTTAAACTAGCACTACTTGACATTAGTTGTTTTTTTTTTTTCAGCCAAGGACACTGTGAACTTAAAATATAAATGTATTTCCAAAAGTTTGTGAAAAGTTATAAGCAGTTATAAGGAAAGTGGTAGAAATACTAAAACATAAAAATGGAATAATTGTTCTGA
Organism: Sminthopsis crassicaudata; assembly: GCF_048593235.1. Classification (NCBI taxonomy): domain Eukaryota; kingdom Metazoa; phylum Chordata; class Mammalia; order Dasyuromorphia; family Dasyuridae; genus Sminthopsis; species Sminthopsis crassicaudata. Next base: position 209,227,925 of record NC_133617.1, on the reverse strand, counting down.
TATTATTATTACACTATTCTGATATACTATTAAACAAAGGCTTTTTCTTCATTGTCACATATATGATAGATAGTACTGCTTTTATTTGTGACAAACTTTAAAATTCAGTTTCCTCATACTTAACACTGGAATTTACATACATAAGTTAAAATATCTGACATCTTTGTGTCTCAATATTTTCATTTTCAAAATGGTAGGGAGAGAAGTCTTCTATTCCCTTCCTTTCCCTCAAAACTTATGCTGCTATAAATACATGATCTTTAAACCCTTTTCCAAAATTAAATCTGTCTCATAAAAATAGCATGAAAGTAAACCCATCTCAGAATAGTAGTAGTGTCTAAATATACACAGACAAAATTCATGTTAGTATGAAACAAGATCAACTGGGCTTAACTACTCGTTAACTATAATAGAGTATTATATCATCTTAGAATCTATCAACAAAATTTATTTCTTTGACTATATTAAGATTATGCAAAATTTCTTGGCATATTGATCAAAACCCTTGATTTAATCCTGGACTCTTTCTTCTTTATTATCATTGCTATCAATATAATTATTAAATACAATATAATTTTTCATAATTGCATTTCTAGAATGTTTTAAAGTTTGTGAAACACTTTACAAATATTTCTAATGAGTAAATCTTGTTTATGTATCTTTATCAACCTGCTCCCTTCTTTAAACGTGCATCTTCTTTACTTCAGGGCCTTATCATCTTTGACCTTTACTATTAAAATGCCTTTTTACTTGTTCTTCCAACTTCCCCTGTCTTTCCACTCCAATCCATCTTTGTCATAGTTGTTCAACTATAAGACTATATATAGTCTTACAAAACAGATCTGTCCATTTCACTCCTCTAATCAAAAATCTCAATGATTCCCTATCAGGACAGAATTCAAAATTTTCAATCTGGCCTTTGAAATCATCCATTGAACTTCCAACTTTTATTTCATATTATTCTTTGCTTTTAAATGCTGTCAATTTCAATCACACTGACAATATATCTATTTTCTATACACAATTTTTCTATTTCACAATTTAATGACATTAACAAATAAATTATACATGCATGTGTTTTGAAAACTAAAAGTTTTAATTAAAAAAAAAAAAAAAGAAAAAATGGCCTTCAGACAAAGGAACTCTAATCCCAGGAAACCAGAAAGTTAAGGTTTTTATGGCAACAACCAGAGAAGGCTCCAGGGTTAGGCTGTACATCAAGATATCATCTACATACTTGTATTGTGCTTATGGCTTCTACTGACCACTTGCTCTGATTGTAGAAATTTGCTAAAAGAGGAAAAAGCAGAGAATGATTATAACAGCATTAAAATTAATATTTCAAGGCTTCTACCTGAGGGCACTTACGTGACAGTACAAAGCATCTTTAGCTCTATTTGATAACCAATCATACAGTAACAATTCTGCCTCATAGCCAGACTCAGGAATAATCAGATGGGAAAAAAAGAAACTGAATTGTAAAACTGAATTAGAAGGATCCCACCTTAAATAGAAGCTAAGGATGTTCTTCCAGCTCTAGCACAGATAAGTCATCCAACCGTGACAGTTCAGGGAGGCATTCCTGCAAGTAACTTATGGCATTTCACTCAAAGGGTAGGTTACTGACTTAATGATCCATCAGGAAATCACAGCCAAATTCAAAAATTGAAAGAATATAAATTATAATGCCAAGAGATTTAATTTCTAATAGCGAATTCTACTAATCCCAGTTTATGTCTAGATACATTATTTTAAAAGTTTACCAGGACTTATCACAAATAGAAGATTTTTGTAACAAGTTTTTAATTTAATTTAATTTTTCATTAGTCTCCTGGTGGAGAGGATCAATTATTAAATAAGCTTATAGATCATTTAATCTGTAGAACTGATGACCTTGCTTAGCCTAATGATTTCAAGAAAAATGACAATCTTATAGATCAAGGGGACTTTACAGATACCTCAGGGAAGGAGCTGAGCTTGCTGTTGCCCACACCAACTATCCTTAGTGTTTTAATGGGCTGTGTTATTTGATCCCACCCTCATTTTGTGAAGGGGGGAAAAGGCAGTGCATTGCCTCATACATGGAGGTGACCTGATAAGGATTTCTCCTCATCTCTCTTGTTTCCTACGCAGTAATTTCCCATTTTGGGTTTAACATGCTGACAATAACTCAAATAACTTAGTTAACAATTTTACAATTTTCCCAAGTAAGCCAAATAGTCTTAACTGTAATTTCCTCTTAATTTTCTAGCAAAGGGGAAAGCATTATAGAACATTAGAAAGTATTATAAAACAGATTTAGCAAAACTAAACAAACTTTCTACCTTTTTTGTTGTCCAGTTTATTCTGTCCACAAGCTGTTACAGCATTGGAAGTTCTCAGAAAGGATTTCTATTCCTTAAATCAGTTTTCCTTTTTTTTTTTTTTTTTTTTTGGGGGGGGGGGATAAGACAATTCTTAAGATTGAGATGGGAAAGATTTTAAAGTTGCCCTAATTTTAATTCATGAAATTCCCTAAATTCTAATTAAATTTTCCAGATCAACTGAATTACCATTTGCTTATTTTCCAACTTGCACAAACTATTTCTTTTTTGTAAGCCAGGAAAGAGTTAAGGTGCCAGGTTTTTTTTTGTTTGTTTTTTGTTTTTTGATTGTTTGTTTTTTACTGATAGGACCCTTAGAAGTCTGACTTTGGATAACTCAAAAGCAGGCTGTTTGTTGCCAACATTTTAAAGGTAGCAGTGAATTGTTTTGGTTTTTTTTTTTTTTTGTTTGTTTGTTTCCCACTGTTCCCAAACTCTAAAAATCTTCTATTAACACAGTAATTGCAAAGAGATTACAATTGACATATCCCTTCAGTGGACTTTGATTATAGATCCTTTAAAACTATTTTAAAACTATCATATTTCAAGTAACAAATTTCACTGAACTGAGTTGAGTATATTTTCTTTCTTTCCTTCTCACCCCTTCGTCCATGTATCCCTGCTGCAGTCAGGGAATGGATAAGAAGGATGAAAGAGAAAAAGACTATCTTTTTCTATGCACTATCCTCCTCCTCCTGGGGAGGCCTTAATTTAATTGAATTTGCTTCCAAACTACTTTATATACAAAAAATTCATTTATCTCAACATTGACATTGCATGTTGGTCACATTTAAAAACCTATATAAAGTTATCAAATTTGAAGCAATTATATCCAATAAAGAAGTTAATGATCATATAGCATTTGTTTTATGCTAATCACTTTTACAATCCCAAAATGACCAATTGTCAAACTTTCTAATCATTCCTCTCAAGAATTAACTAACTTTATTTCTGTAGTCCCTAGCTTGGCCAGATCTGGAGTCCACTGAAAAAAAAAAATGTAATATTTTCCCCCCTTCTAGGACAGGAGTCAAGGGCATTGAGAAATCTTTCCCAGCATCCTAATTATAGCATAGAAATATTTTCTTCTTGCTGATGACATTTTAAATATTTCCAGGTAACAAAATTGAGTTCACAGAACAGACATGACAAACATTCTGCACAATGACACAGACACAGACAAAAATGATGAGGAAGAGGATCATTGCTTCTCCACACAAAACAACAATACTTCATCCAGTGTACTATTAGGTGGTATTTTAGATTTTTGCTTCAAAGATTTAGGTTTGGACTTCTTCCACATTTCCTTCTGGGGAGAGTAGCTTTAATCTAATGACTAGTGATCTTGTAAATCAGAGTTGACTTCTCAACTTGAATCCCTAAATTTGGTGAGGTCACTCCTATCTAATACTCAGCTAGAATATCCCTTCTCTATCATTTGTCATGACTTCCTTTTATCTTACTGAGTGCCACTTATTTCCTTGGATCACTAAGCATAATCCCAGGGTCCCATTCAGCCCAAGCACAGCCCATGAGCAAAACAGTGTCCCTTACCTCTGGATTATGTGTGCATAAATTACTTGACTATTTTATTGCCCTCAGGTTTCTTTTGAGACTTTCCTTCTACTTTCTGTTTTTATCAAATGCATCCAACTTGGGCCCATACTGCACAGAGAGAGAGGCTGAGAGTCCAGTCAAGAGGATGGTTGGAGAAAACCTGGCACCTGCTCTCATATCAGAATCCCCAGCCATTTCTCTGGGAAGTCATGCAATCTTGGAATGAGTCTCCATAAACTGTGTAGGATGGGTGCTAGACTCTCCTTTCCCAAAGTGACTACTCAGAGTCATCCCTATATACAATCAGAAAGCATTTATTTTGTCCTTGCAACAACTGGACAGTCTAACATAATGAGTGGAAGCCACAGAGAATTGATTATATAACACAAAAGATGTGGATACACTCCCCCTTCCTGTTAATTTTTAAATTCATTAAATGGATTGAAAAAGAAGTAACCATTGTCCAATGGCCAACAACACTGTCTACTTCCTAAGCTTAGGCTTAGGGTTTGATTTTTTTTGCCCTATAGCCCTCTGAGAATAGGAATCGCATGACCTTCTGAAATTTTGGCCTAAAATCCTATAATCTCTGAGAAATATCCACCTCTGGGAACACCAGGCCCAACTGTGCTGCTGAGACATGACCCAGAGCAAGAAGGAACCAGCATTCTCTGTGTGTAGAAACAGCAGGGCAGGGAATGATGCTGCCTGTAGGCACTTGCAGGAAGGTGTAACTCTTCTTTTAGGGTTCCTGGTCAAAGTGAAGAGCTGAAAGAAAGTTTGAGGCACCAGTCCCCCATTTCATGTTTAAAGGTGCTTACACTAATACGTCTCATTTAAAGAAAAATGAACCTGCAAAGAAGAAAAATAACCTACCCTTGAAATATATTATGGGAACAGGGAAGACCAGAGTTCATCTTCAGAGGAGGCCACTTTAGTTAAAAAAGATTATACTCCAAAGAGTAATGTGAAATGATTTCCTGCCCAGAGAGAATTTATAGAAGCACTCAAAAAATAATTTAAAAACAAATGAGAAACATTGAAGAAAATTTTAAAAAGGAAAAAAAAAATCTAAGAAAAACAAGATTATGAAAAAGTTAAACTAATAGAAAAGGAAGTAAAGATTCTTAAAAATGAAAATAATTCTTTGAAAATAGAATTGGGCAAGAGGAAGCTAGTGAAGTTATGAGAGACCAAGAAATAGCAAAATAGATTATAAAGAATGAGAAAATAGAATCAAATGCAAAAGTCTTATGAGAAAAATGACAGATTTGAACAACAGATCAAAAAGAGAAAATCTAAGAACAATTGGACCCCATAAAATTGAGATCAAAAAGAGAACTTTGACACAATAATGCAGGAAATAATTCAAGAAAATTGTTCTAGAATGATAAAACATGAGGGGAAATTAAAAATAGAAAAAATATCCAGCCATCTATGACCCAAATCAAAGAAATCCTTTGTGAAAAACACACAGGAATATTATGGCCAAATATCAGAACTCCTAGATCAAAGAGAAAACTTTTCAAGGAACAAGAAAAAATAATGCAGGTATGCTGGAGCTGCAATTAGAATTGCACAAGACTTATCAGAAGCTACAGTAAAAGACCATAGGTCCTAGAATCACATCTACTGACCATCAAAAGAAATAGGCCTGTGCCCAAAATATCATATTAACCAAAATTATAGATAATTTTAATAAGAAAAAAATGAACCTTTAATAAATGTGCAGATTTTCAGGACTTTCTATGAACAAAATTGGACTTAAAATTTAATATGCTAAAGCCAATTTCAAAGAGCAATTTTAAACATGGATAAACTGTTTAAACATGGACTTTTTTTACATAGGAAATGTTTATTATAACTTTAAGATTCACATCAATAATAGGGCAGATCAAAAGAAGGATTGGCAGAGCTAAGATAAAAATAGTAATCAGATTATAAGAATGAGGTGCAGAGGAAGAATAGACACAGAGGAATCAGAGACAGTAAGAGGGTTTATAGTTCTGAAAATCTATTCACATCAGGAATGGGTTCAATAGGCAACACTATATATAAATTACCAAGAAACTAGCACCATCCAAAATCTATAAAGAAATAAGGGGGAGAGATGGGTAGCTGGGGAAGCAAAGGGTGAGCGATAAACAAAAGGAAGGAATCCTTTTGTGGGGGGAGGTTAGGTAATAGCAAGGCAAGTTATGGATCAGAATTTAATTAAAGAGTCAGCAAGGGTAGGAAAGAAGTGTGTGTATATGGGATCTGTGAGTGTGTATATGTATTCATATATTTATATATGAATGCATAAATATATCTTTTCTTAACTGTAGCTTACTTGAGGGTAGTGAAGGAGATGAAAGAGGAGGGGGGAAAGAATAAAGTAAATAAGGGTGCATAGCAGAAAACCAAAGAACAATTTAAAATGAAGTGAAGAAAAAAATGGACATTCATGAATAAAATTTATTATACTAATTATATATAAAGACATATACATATATATAATATACTTTTTCAATATATTTTGAATCGTCCGTGATGTTCTGTTGGGCACATGACAATGTTCTCTTTTGTTTGGCTTCATTATTTTGTATTCCTTTTCTGTTTTTCTATTTTTCTTACTCTGTTTTTTTTTTCAAATAAAATAACTTTTAAAAAATACAGAAATATTTCCTAATAATTAGAAATACCCAATTAGTGGAACAGCTGATTGTAATCCTCTGTTCATCATAGCCTTAAAGTTGGAAGTGTCCGCTGAATTAATTAAATACAACCATCCCATTTTATAGATGAAGAAACCTAGTCTCAGTATTAAAGTGATTTCCCTAGGATCAAAAAATAAAGTACCTGAGACAATTTTCAAACATAGGTTTTCTTCCTGATTCTAAATCTAATGCTCTAATTTTATATTACGTAGACATCTTCAACCTAAGTTTTTGGTGATTTATTGAGAATGCTATAAAATAGAACTTTGATCAGGTACAATGAGGTCTAAATGGACTTCGAGGTCCCTATTCTCAGCCCAAGTGTAGTGGGGATGTCCCTTCATTGAGAGATTCTTGATTCCCTTCCCTTTAAATGTCTACATTATAAAATATTCAGTGCCAAATTATATACAACAGCACCCTTCTCTTTTCTGAATGAATTGGCTGAAAGTAACCATTCACTTCTCTGATATTATATATATATATATATTATTTGTATCATATCATGTACTGTTTCATTTTGATTATTTTTGCTAATATTTTAGCTACATGATTAGAGATTTTGTAAGGCATATAGACTATCACTTTTACAATTTTGTTTTCCCTAGGGTGCTTTGCACAGAGTAGGTCTTTTATAAGTATTTTAAAGATTAAGAGAAGGGAAATGAATCTTAAATAAATTAAGACAATCAATAAAAAAGATCTTTCCAAAAAAATTATATTTTATCACCAACAAACTATATCAACTGAGTAATGATTTCTCCAATTCCATCCAATGTCCTCTGTACCACCATTTCTTTTAGGATATGATCAGATTGTTTCTGAACAGAGAAAGAAAGGAAGATGTAATCATAAAATATTAATTGCTTTACTCTGATCCTTTATGCAAGTATCATACTAGAAAGCAATATGATAGTATGGTAATATGCTTAGGTATGTTTTTTTTTTTGTTTTTTTTTTTTATACAATCAAAGAAGATATGTGGCTTAGAAAACTACCTCCATCTAATAGTGTCAAAGAAATTTGAGGAAAGAGTCACTCCAGTGAATGCAAACATTTTACAAAATAACTGAAAGCAGGAAATATTCATAGTACAATGTCAGAGAAAACAAGAGCATTATAGACAACAAAAATCAATCACTTCAAGAAGAAGGACGAAAAAAAGTTTCATCATAAAGACCTATATTCTGTGAGACCATAATTGTAGGGCTGAGAAGAATGTTCTTTCCATTTTGGTGCTGTAATCATTCACTGAAGCATGTATTGATTGAAAAAACCTCGTGAGAATTTTCATTATCCTAACATTTTTCACTTGGAGTGAAAAGGGGCAGCCTTTCTTATTTCATTTCATGCAAAATTACAGTAATTGGTGTCTGACCTTTTTAGTATAGGTTGTTAAGCATTACACTGCTGGATCTTTTCACAGAATCAATTATTTTAATTATGGCTATCTGACAAGAAGGAACCAGGGCATAAACAAGAAAAGAATATTTTAAAAAACTGAAAACAGATTTTTTCCTCCATTAATAGAGAAAATGCTATTAATTATAAGTCTGACCACCTCAGGCTTCTAAGCACTTAGATTTTTAAATCAGGTTTTAGCTCCAAAATAATTGCACTTTTGTAGGCAAAGACAAATGATACATCAGAGTGCACAGAATAAAGACATAGATTTTTCATTTCCTTGAGGTTAAAAGATAAATGCTAGTGCAAATCCAAATACATGGCTCACAGTGTCCCACAGAAGACACTATGTTTTACAGTCTCATACATATGCAGAAAGTCATGAATCACTAGATATTCTAGGATCCTTTGGTAACTGGGGGAACATGACAAGTCAAGTTTCACAAACCTGTGAGAAACCTATAGGATATGAAAAAGGAAACCTATTGTTCAAAGGTTCAAGTTCAGTCGATCTGAAAAAGCCTAATGGAATCTTCCAATACAGACCCTTTGTCTGATAAATTAACCTGTCTAAAAATCTTGAGAAGTGGTCACCCGACTCTCTTTTTAAAAGTTTCCAGGTGAAAGAATTTTCTGATTCACAAGAGAGTCAATTCTATATCAGGCTAACTACATTGGCTCTAGTCGTGAAAGGAGATTTTACTCGTTAAGATCATATACCTTTAGTTGAAAGAGACCTCAGAGACTATCTAATTAAACACTTTAAGTTAACAAATAGGTTACTGAGGTCCAGAGGGGTTTTAGTGATTTATCCTAGGTCATTCAAGTGTTTGTCCTTCATTCTTGAAGAGGACCAACATAACATCATTATGCTGGGGTCACAGTACAGTGAGAAACAACTGTGGATCATAAGACCCAAATGACATGGGGATCCTGTACCACAAATTGGACTCAAATAGTTCACATGAACATTTAGAGATGTCTCTACATTTAAATATTTTATTATTTCTTTTGCATTACTGCAATTCTACTTTACTCATAAAGTATAAAACCTACTTTGATGTTGATGCACCATGCTGCATGGTTTTGTATCAGTCTCTTCCCATGTCTTACAATGAATATTAAACTTTTTCAGAGAGACCTTGAGAGTGTCCTTGTATCACTTTTGAGCATTTGCCTTGAGTGAGTTTCCCATAAAATAGTCTTTCATTCGAAGGTACTTTTGGTGGTCAAGCAGCATGGCTAGTCCATCAGAGTTATACTTTCTACAATAAAGTTTGAATGTTTGGCAGTTTAATTCAAGAAAGGACTTCCCTATCCATACCTTATCTTGACAGGTGATCTTCAAAATCTTTTTTTTTTAACAATTTGAATGGAAGTGATTCAGTGTCCTGGTATACAGTGCCAGTTTCATAGGCATAAAACAATGAGGTCAGCAAAATGATTCTGTAGACTCTCAGTTTGACAGGCATTTTAATGTCTCTTCTCTTCTACATTTTTATTCAGAGATCTCCAAATACTATTTGAAGCAATGCATACTTTAATCTCATCATCTATGTAACATCTCAGGAAAATATGCTTTCAAGGTTAATGAAGTAATACACAAAATTAAGAATTTCTTCATTTACTGTAATTCATGATTCCATGTAGGGATGGTTCCATTTGGTGCTGATGGCAGAGAACCTCTCTTTTCTGGATTTCATTATTAGGCCAAAATTAGCAAAAGTAGTAAAGAATGGATTCATATTTTACTGTATCTCAGCCTCAGAGAGTTCGTTGAGTGCCCAGTCATATGAGAACAACAACAACAAAAAAATAATGCACCAATTTTCCACCCACTTTAATCTTTCCTTGCAGCCTTTTCAAATTAAATAATTTACTAAGTGTTATAGCAGATTTTGATGCCTTAATATTTTTTGTTCTCATTGACAGTATCCGATAACATTGCTAAAAATATTATACTAAAAATCATGGGAGGAAGCATAGAAACTTGCTTCACTTTATTGGTAACTAAGAACTTGTGAGAATATTGTCTATTATCCAGAAAGTAGGCAACTATACCCATCATAAAACTGATGTACAATACTGCTTGTCCAGGCAACACAATTTTGCTATAATTTTCCACAGGTCTTCATGGCTGGCAATATCAAAGTCCTTGATTAGATCAACAAATTTTGCACACAGACCTCTGTTCAGCTTATGGAATTTTTCATGGAGCTGTAAGACTATATATTTGCTGTTCCTTGAGCCTTTTCCACTGCCAAAATAGATTTCAGGTTAGATGACCATCTTTCTGGTGAAGGATCCTTTATTAAGGACTCTGCCAGTAATGACTAAGAGGAACAGAGAAACAGAGAGACACACAGAGACACAGAGAAAGAGAGACAGAAACAGAGACAGAGACAGAGTCAGAGACAGAAAGAGAGTGAGAGAGATCTTCTCCCTATGATTGTCACGACAATCTAATTATTTTTTTTTCCTTAATAGAGACTGACCTAGGCCACATCCTTGAGCTCATGGAGGATAACATAATTTTCTCAGATAACTTTCCAAAATCTGTCAGATTGTTTATGAGTAGTGGACCTCCTGCCTCATAAGTCTTACCTGAAATAGAATCAGTACCAAATATTGCGCTATACAAAAGGAGCATAATAGCATCTCCTTCATTTCAAAGTTTGGTTAAAGCGAGATTAACATGAGGTGTATAGTCAATGGCTTTAGCATAGATGTTGTTCTCTTGAGAATACTATGAAAGTCTTCATTCTGTATTTTCACGATTTTGTCTTTTTCGTAATCAATGTGATTCCATAAGCTGACTAGAGGAGTAATGATTGAGTAGTTGAGATGTAATCAAGTAGTTGAGAGGCAGCATAGATCTTTGGCCCATAAATAACCTCAGAGCATCACAAAAGTCTTGTGGAGTCAAAACTGAATTTAACTTGCCTTTTTACTGAGACAAGAATTCTGTATCTCTCTAAACATTTCTTGCACTATAATTTAGTTGGAATTGGCTGATTATCCCTCTTGATGGCAAACCCTATAAGATTCTCAGTTTTTGTTGTTTTTGTTTTTTTTTTTTTTTTTTTCATTTAGCAGCTTCTCAAATTTCTCTTCAAGTTCATCAAAGCAATTGATGTTAATGAGTTTTCTGGTCCAGTTGAATAGATGTGGTACTCTACACCAAATTTCTGAAAGGTACCCAATTTGTGTGTGTGCATTCCATTGATATCAAATGTGGCTTAATTTAGCTTTCACACAAAATTAGCAAGGATCTGTTTGCATTAGGAGACTCGAATTTGTTCAAATTAAATATTATTGTAGTCATTGTGCCTCAGAGCTTCTATCTTTGTTAAATGTGAATGTGTAGTTTAGAAAGGAGATCATAGAAAGTTTATGATCAGTTCAGCACTTTGTGCCACTCATCACCTTTTTTTAATTTTCATATCCTGTCTGTCTCTTCTCCTTACAATGATATAGAATATTAAATTCCACAGTTTCCTGTCTCCATGCATTGTTGAAGTTTTATTGTTTTTAGAAAAACAGAAGACAATATCGGTAATGAGGTCTAGAGACACCCAAGTTTTTAATAGTAAATGACTTGCTATTTCATTCCTCCTAAGATCTCCTTGTCACATCTGATAGTTTATATTTAATCTGATGCTAACGTCACCCAGAATAATTAGCTTGTTCTCTTTAAACACATTGTTGTTGATAGTTTCCAAGTCTTCATAAAATTTTTCTTTGATCTTTTCAGGATTTATCAGGATGATGCTTTCCTGCAAGTGAGAAACATATTAATTTGTTATGAAGCCGTTCACTCCCTTTGATAGGCATGAAAACTGTTGATTAGTTTTGATTGCAAAATCTATATCAGCTTCATATTTCTTCCCATCACTGTGATCACTCCAAAAAATGTGTATCCAATTCCAACTTTGCTAAGTTAAACTTCATTTGTCAGCATTGTTTCACCAAGGGATGCTATTTGGATGTGATAGCTGCAGAGTTTTCTAACAACAGCTATTCATCTTCAACATCTCCTAAATTTTGTATTGTTTATAACTATTCAGACATTCCATGTACCAATGGTGAATGGAATCATCTCTGCAAAGTTTTTGCTCGTTTTTTTTTTTTTGTTTTGTTTTGTTTTTTCTGTTTTGATCACAGGTGTGATCTGCTGCAGCTATGATAGGGTGAAAGATGAAAAAAAAATCATGACATCTTTTCTAGATACTTCCTCATGTCAGAAGGTGAGCACTGTGATACTTAAAAATAAAAATAAAAAATCTCATCAGGGACTTATAGGGCTCTCAAATCTCACCGTCACTTCCCCTGAGATGATGATCCTATGGCTTGAATTATCTGTGCTCAGAGTTTTCCTACAGCTTTCAGGGTATACAAAACTACTGCATTATCATTTGTATTTTGATAAAAATAAAAATGGTAGAGTGATATGGTTGATCTATATTTTGATTGATGCATAAATTTAATTATGTGAAGCAGAATTGGGAGAAATTATAGGCCTTACTCTATCTTGCAGTCATTAAATTCCAATATCAAGGCAAATTGAAGTGCCTGACTTTGGTATCTTTCATGTCTAACAAAGCTCTAAGCCCTCCCTAACACCTGCTTCAGCTGCCTTCGTGATTTTTGAAACAAATTTTTCTCATCTATCCAATCCACTCTGGGACATCTTCACATTCTTGGAGTAAGTGGTCCTCTAATTCACAGAATGGTTTAAATAACTATTTTACCCTCAATAAGGTTTAGTTCATCTAACAAAAGTTTACCATGATGTGGAAACTGTGCATTCAATAGCTTCTTAGAGCCACAGGTAAGAATTGCGTTAATCAGGTGGACACCAAAGGTGGAAAGCAGCCCAGAAAAGGGATTGGAAGTCCTCACAAGAGATATAATTCTTCCCTAAATATTCTAAATCCTGGCCATTCAAATAATTAGCATCAGAGGCATGATCTGAATTCAATTCCCTTTACTCCAGATTTTGTGTTCTATTTATTAGACCCATGCTGCCTATTTAAATGGCTCTCTTTACATTGTTTGGAATAATATTCAAACAATATTAGATAAATACGTTCAATCATCAGCTCCAAAATAAATAAGGAAAAGAGACCTCCATATTGCATATGTATCCTAAGTTACTCTTCCAAAATATTTATATTTTGAATAAATGTAACCAATTAATAGTTTATTTTTAAATCATTTAACAGAATAATTCTATACTGAGAAGTATTTTTAAAAGTCAAACATTTGATTTATGATTTTTGAAACTTAGAATTAGAATTAAAATCAAAGCTATCTAAGTTCCAAAGTATGCATTTAAATGTATGTTGCTAGGAAAGCATATACTGAAGTCAAAACAAAATCAGAAGAAAGACAAAAATATTCCAGGAGCTGGAATAGTGGGAGACATCAAATAAAATTTAAATGCGGTGAGTTTTGGCCTCAGAAATAAGGAGTCCAAGGAAATTTTAAAATAATTTACTTTCATTTAATCATTGAAAGCTTTGTGAAAGTCTAGTACTTTTTAGAACTTTGAAGAGATGAAGAAGTGTGACTACTAGACACAATAGATAAGTATATTCTGGGATTAATAAATAGCATAAAAGAAAACACTGACAAATTTTGCCTATATGGTAAGAAGATGACAGAAGAAGCCAAAAAAAAAAAAAAAGTCAAATCACTGGTGCATAGGTGGATAGAGGAGAATAGAATTATGTGATACTAAAACTGACCTCCCCCCCCCAAAAAAAAAATCCCACAAAAACAACAATAACAACAACAAAAAGTATATTCATGTTTATAAAATAGAGAACTATATAGATGTTTCCTAAATAATATAGATTATTTCCTAAATTGCATCTTATAGATTGATGATTCACATAGCTTTCAAAAGGATTGAACAGACATAGAAGTCAACATGCTGTCTGAAAAATTGTTGAAACTTTTAAAAATGGAATTAGTGATTTACTGATTGTCACATAAAATATTTTCAGTAAAAACAAAATATTTTCAGGGTTAATTATTGTCCTTTGTTCTCAAAGAGGACCAAGACGAAATTAGGATGAACCAAATGACCTCTAAGGTCCCATCCAGTTCTGACTGTATGACTTTGTGATGCTACTATTTCCCTATAAATGAGGAAACTAAAATATAAAGAAATAGAAATATTCATATAGGTAGACAACATCACAATCAGGTCTTCATAACTCCCTGTCTGGCATTCTGTATGATTTGGGTAGAATATTAATTAGATAGAACAAATTCAGGTAATGATTCCTTGGGGAAGGGAAGGAATAGCAGCAGCTAATCTAAAATGTTTTGGCTAACACAATTTTCACTCACTTTACATAATTGTAATTTTACTATGTCCTTTAATTTGATCTTCTTAGCTATACAGAAAATAATCATTTCTTTTATGGAGATTCTAAGCCTCTTAGACATTTTGTTATCCATATACAGAAGGAAAAATCACTTACAAAGTGATTTTAATCTCTCTTATAAAGTACCACAAAGCCAGGTTTCTATGAATGCAAAACGAGTAGTGTGTAGAATTCAGAAAGCTAGTCCTTCTGATAACAACAACAATAATAATTAATGTTTGTAGGGTGTTTTAAGTTTTGCTAAACATCTTACATCTTATTTCTTTTATATTTAATAACACTGTGTGTTAAATGCAGTAATTATAACCATTTTACAGGTGAAGATATTGAAGCAAAGGTTAAGTGATTTCCCAGGGTCACATAGCTTCCAAGTGTCTCAGGCTGGATTTAAACTCTTTTATTCTAGACTCAAAATTTGTAAAGAACTCTATTCACTGCATTATCTAGCTATCACATATGTACTGTGATAGGCTGAAAAACGAGAGCTGCACATGTTCCATTATATTGATAGGAATAGGGAAAAGAGATCAACATTAAAAGTATAAAATTTATTTTTGTATTTAAAAAATGAAAATTTTCCTTTATTTATGTGGAATTATAACTATAACTTTTTAAAAAGAGAGTATATGTCTGGGACAGAACAGAAGGCAAGATGGAATTTTCCCTAGGTATTTTCTATTTTAGGGCTTTTTTATAAACATAAGCACATATCTGGTATATATCATAAAATTTCTGTCTCAGAATTATGAATTTCCTACCAGTAGCATAAAGGATATTGTTATATCTAATAATCTCCTTCTATATCTAAATCTATTTCTATCACCCATAATAACAGATATATGGTGGCCATTAGATTATTTGTGTAGAATCCTATATTATTAGTTAAGTATTAATCATTGAAAATTGGATTTTATTGAAATTTATGAATTTATCTAAGGAAGAGAATATTAGGCCTGAGAAATTATGATTTAGGAAAATGGGGCTAGAAAAGCTAAACTTTTGGGTGAATTTTTGTCTGATTTGTCTTCAAAAGATGTTAGTGTTGTAGAAATTAGAAGTAGATAGATAGTTACCAAGGTCCCCATAAAACCACCATAAAATAATTTCTCACACATTCCCCAAAAGACCAGATTGAGACTATTTTTTCTAGTCTAAAACTAAAAATAAAGGAGATATCTGCGACAAAAGGGAGGAGGCTGGCCTGAAGGTCATGTGGATAAAATATCAGTAATGGGACTTTTGGTGACATAAGCAATGACTGGTGACTGCTAACAGCTTTGAAAGTTCTCAAGCTAAAGCAACTGGTAAGAAAGGGATTACAAAATACAACTGGGTTAGCACTGGATATAGGATTAGGCACTGTTAGGCATATCCATAGCCTATACTCACTTCTGGTTCATAGTTCAAGGGTAGAGAGGAATACTTTCAGTTAAGAGAAAGTGGAAGCCATAAGAGACAATATCACTTTAAATTAAAGGGATCAGGGATCATAAGGAATAGTCTTTTTATGGTCTCAAGGGACAAAGAGTAGTATTACTTGCAATCTTAAAGCAGCTAAATCCCTTCCTATCTAAGAACCAGATTTCAGACAAGAGAGCAATGACCTAACTTTTAAATTATACTATATTGTCAGGAAAAATTAAGATGCAAACTCAAAAGAAAACAATTCAGTCAGAATAACTTCAAATAAAGCCTCATAGAAAAGCGTGAATTGAACACAAGTCCAACAAGATTTCCTTAAATGGCTAAAAATAATTTTCAAAATTAAATAGGGATGGAAATGATTTTGGGAAGATGGCAGAGTAGGCCAGAAAATCCCAATCTCTCCAGATTTCTCTCCTGCACAAAATAAAATAGCACCTCAGGGAGAACATCAAGCAGTAAAAACAAATAAGGAACAAAATAGGGTCCTCCTAGAACAATCTGAGAAAATCTGAGAAAAATATCAGGACAGAGGTTTGGTCCCTGTGAAGTTTGAACACCTCCAAGCTAATTTCACTGACATAATAAGCAACAAGCCCTGGGTTTGGAGGTTGTCTTGGCCCCAAGGAGAGGAATTTTTACCCCCTGGACTGTGTGGTCATCTGAGTTGGTCAAGACTGAAGAAAGCTCATCTGAAATATGATGCCAGGCCCAACAGTATTCTCCAAAGATGGTCCTGAGAAAAAAGAAACTAGTACTCATCTGGTGAATGCAATGTTGGAGCAAGTACACTGATAGCCATGGGCACTTACAGGAGGGTAGAATATTTTGTTTCAGTTCCAAGTAGAGGGATGAAATGAGGGAGGTCTCAAGGTCAGAGACAATATCCAGCAAACCCTAAGACTAGACATAATTATCAACAACAAGCTACTACTTTAAAAATTAGCAGGCAAAGGAGAAAGAACCCAATTAGAGAAAGACATCATGGGAATAAAGACCAGGGTTCATCTTCAGAGGAAGAAACTGAAAAAAATCCTGTCATATCTCATATTAACTGGTCACCTGACCAAAAAGAATTCATAGAAAAACTCAAACAAAATAATTTAAAAATGAAATAAGATTGAAAAAAATTTAAAAATATAATAAAAAGCAAGATTGTAAAGAAAGTAAACAAAAATAAATGACATATGAGATCTAGAATCTTAAGGAAGAAAATGAATCCTGGAAAACTAGAATTGGCAAGAGGAGATCAGTGAAATCATAAGATCAAGAAATATTAAAATATAATATAAAGAATGAAAAATAGAAACATAATAGAAAGTGAGACATCACATAAGAAAAATAATTGACCTCAAAAATAGATGGAGTAGAAAACAAAAATTATTAAACTCATGAAAGTTACAATCAAAAAATTAATCCTTTGTCTGTATCCCAAGGAAATCATAAAGGAAGGAAAAGTACCCACATGTGCAAAAATGTTTGCAGCAGCTCTTTTTGTGGTAGTAAAAAAAAATGAAAAAGGAGTGGATATCCATCGTTTGTGGAATGGTAGAACAAGCTGTAATTAGAAAAAAAGTGGGGGCGATCATCATTTATTTTAGACAAAATTAAAGTTAAAACATTTAGTCAAAAAGAAAAATAGGGAAGACACACTATACATCAATCTTATTAATCAAGATTGTTTTAGATTATTTAAAATAACTGGACAGTTATAGGTTGGGATATTGCCAAGGTGTAGGAAATGATGAGTTGGTGTGTTAAGAAAAATGTAGAAAGATTTGGATTATAAAAGATGATGTTCTCCCATCTCAGAGAAACATAGGAAAAACAAGTGTACTATGGATTTACATGAATGCATATATATATGATTATAGATATCTATGTGTATGTATGTTTACATATATGTATGTTTATATATGTATAAGTACACATGTGTAATATTGTGTATACAGGTGTGCATATGACACTTACTTATAGCCTTCCTGGGGAAAGAAGAAAAAAGAATAAAGTAAAACTCACAGTAGAAAACAAAAGAAGAAAATAAATAATGGATAGATTTGATTACATTAAATTAAAAGGGTTTTGTACAAACAAAAGCAACGCAAATAAGATTAAACGGAAAGTACAAATCTAGAGGAAAAGAATTACAGCCATATTTCTGATAAAAGTCTCATTTCTAAAATATATAAAGAATGGTATCAAATTTATAAGAATGCAAGTCATTCCTTAGTTGACAAATGGTCAAAGGATATGAACAATTTTCTGATAATGAAATTAAAGCCATCTATAATCACAGAAAAAATGCTCTAAATCACTATTGATTAAACAGATGTAAATTAAAATAACTCTTTAGCTACCACCTTGCATAGGTGGTAAAATATTGGATATAATAATAATATTAATAAATATTATTTAATAATAATAACAAAATATTGGAGATGAGGTGGGAAAATCGAGGCACTAATTCATTGTTGGTGGAGTTGGGAAATGAGTCAAACATTCTGAAGAACAATTTTGAACTATGCATAATGGGCTACAAAACTATACATACCCTTTGACCTATCAATGCCACTTTGAATCTATATCCCAAGGAAACCAAAAAGGAGTGAAAAGGACACAAATGTGCAAAAATCTTTGTAGCAGCTCTTTTTGTGGTGGCAAAGAATTGAAAAGTGAGTAGCTGTATATCAATTGGGGAACTGCTGAATAAGTTATGCCACATGAAAGTAATGGAATATTATTGTTTTTTAAGAAATGATGAACAAGCTAATTTTAGCAAGAACTGAAAAGATTTATGCAAACTGATTCTGAGCAAAACAAGCAGAAACATGAATATATTGTACACAGTAACATCAAGATTATGAAATTATCAATTATGAAAGACTTGGTTCTTCTCAGCAGTTCAGTGAACCAAGGAAATCCCAATAAACTCTGGATAGAAAATACCATATTCATCCAGAAAGAGAGCTTTGGAGATTGAATGTAAATCAACACATGTTCACTTTTTTTTCTCTCTGTCATGTTTTTCCCTTTTTTTCTGATTTTTCTTTCCCAATATGATTCATAAAAATATGTATTAAAAAATTTAATATATGTGTAACCAGAAAAATATTTGTGTGTATCCAGAAATATATTTGTGTAATCAGAAAAAAATAAAACACATTAAAATAAGAAGCAAAGTAGAGGTATCTGGAGGAATAAGAAATATATACAAATATTATAATAACAATCAGGAATAGAATTTAAGTTTAAAAAAATCAGGGTTAGTAATCATGATCTCAAACAAAGTTAAAGATAAAATAGATTTAATCAAAAGAGAAAAAATAGAGAAACTATATTTTATGTCTGTCAGAGTAATCAACATTATTTCAGACTATTTAAAATAAATATACAGTGCAGAGTTGGATTACTACCTAGGTGTAAAAAAATGATGATTTGGTGAATTTGGAAAAAATACAGAAACATTTGGACTTTTGAAGGAAAATGTCTTCTACCTTCAGAGAAACAGAGGAGAAACAAGCATAAGATGGTCTTACATAGATATATATGAATATATATTTTATATATGTATATTATAGTTATGTACATGTATATATATGTATGTATATATATGCATATATATATATGTGTGTATATATATATGTATATATATATATATATATATATATATATATATATATATATATATATATATATATATATATATATATATATATATATATATATATATATATATATATATATATACTATATGTAGTCTTTATGTCTATGTATTACTATATCCATAGTTAATTGCAGGCTGGAGTGGGGGTCAAATAAAAAGTACACAGGAGAGAACAATTCATCAATTTATATTTTAAATCTCACATTGTTCTGTGAATACAGCAATTTTTTTCTTTTGTTTTATATTTATCTTAAATAAATTAATATTCTTTTCAACAAAAAAAATCTTGTAATATTTACTATTGCTAACTTTATTTCACCCAGTTTATTCTATTCTCTCTCTCCTTTCATACTATTCATCCTTAAAAGTGGAAAACAGTACTTTAAAAAATAGAATTTACTTAAGGAGAAAAGAGGCATAAAAATTCATTGATGTAAATAATTCCTTAACAAGTAGAATGACCAAATTTATCTTATCATATATATGTATTCATATATGAAATATAAATGTGAAATTCTTGTAATATTCTCTCTAAAAGTGTAATATTCTCTTGTTAGGATTTTCTTGGGGTCTCTGGAGGCAGCCTTAGTTTCAGTTCAAGAATCACTCCAAAGGCAGCCAGGTATTAAAGTCCAAATCCTTTATTATCTCTTTCCAAGTCTCGTCTTCTTTCCTGTGACCTGGTTAGCTTTCTTAGAGGCCTTCTGTAGTCTTGATCCTGAGAGCTTGAGCTCTGACTTCTGAATTTCCCGGTTGAGGCGTGAGTCCTGTAGAACTCTAGTAAGTACTATGTACTGAACTAGAAAACTGTTAAATACCATGCTAAAAAATGATTGTCTCTATCAATTCCACTGACTTAGCACCTTCTTTCAAGTTCTGGCCCATAACAAATTCTAGTTCATTTTCTGCCCATATTCCCATTTTTGCAAAGAAGTTGTTAAATACAGAGGTTGACCTGTTTTGAAGAATTCTAGGTTATAATTACATTCTTCACAAAATTTCTCTATTTCTTCATATATATCAGACATTAGCACACAAGATGAAATTTTATCATTAAAAAAAAAAAAAAAAAACTTCACAAGCCTTCATTTTTTTTTTCTCTTTGAGTACAATATGGAACCAAATAAATCAATTCCATTTTCTTTTCTCCAAGGAGAATTTTCTTATGAGCTGTTGTTCCACTTTGATTTCTCTTCCAGTTTGATTTATTTTGAAAACATACATAATATTGTGGTTTATTTTCTCCATTATATGTCAAATCAAAGGTCTTTAAATAAATTTAATTTCATCAATAGCAAAATCTCTTATTTATATATGAGATGAACGTTATTTGATTTGAGCACCTTCTGTCTCATTTTAAATCATTTCAAATTAACTAAAAAAAGAAAAGGAATAATATATCAAAGTGCAAGATTGCTTTTTATCTTTGTTCTGAAGATTGTTGAAGGGAAAGAATAAACCTTTTATTGATGAGTAATTATTGGCAATTCATAAGATTATACATAGTGTTGTTGTCCATAGTGTTTCATACACATGATGAATTTCATTGTAGTTAGTGGCATTAGTGGTCAAACAGTAGAAATAGTCTGTTACTAGGAACTTTGCTTTTTTTCAACTTGCTGCAAGATATCAGAAATTACACTCTCCTGACAGTCTATGAGAACACTGGGTCATCCCTGAGATCACGGTGAGATATCACAATAGGACTCCTCCCCCTAAAAAAACAAGAACATAAACAATAAAAAATTATGGTATTGTTGAATTTTTAAAAAGAAATCTGATAAGATTTTTACTATAAAAATAATGTAAACAAGAAAAGCTAAATATTATAATTTGATAACTATCAATAATTTTACCCATCTCAAAATGGCAAATTATTTTTTTCTGAATTTTAAAATTACTCATTTTTAAAAGAAAGCTGCTCTTAGATGTCATAATCCATGAGAATGAAAAAAAAATAATGAATAAGCTAATTAAAAGGACTTTACCTAGCAAAGTGATGTAATAAAATTGCTAAGAATCTTTTAAAAATGCCAGAATATTCTGGATAATACAGAAGATTTAATCCCCAATATCAATTTAGTTATAGTCATATCACTTTAGATAGTAATAGCTATTTAAAGAAATAGAAAAAGAGAGGGGTAGAGCCAAGATAGTGGAGAGTAGACACAGCTGTCTTTGACCTTCTCTGAGATTCTCCTTAGATCAACAGCAGATTAAGACAGAACCCACAAATATATGGAGTACAACAAATTTCTAGAAGAAGACACTTTGGAAGAACCTTAGGAGAGATCTATTTCAATTGAGGAGGTATAAAGGATTCCAAGCCCAAACTGAAGCAAACGCAGCCGGGGTGATACAGCATCTGTAACAGATGTACAGCAGCTTGCCAGGGAATCTACTATGAGTGTTGTAGTCTATTCTGTCCTGGTTGCAAACTGGTGGTTTAGCAGATTTTCTATGAGGAACCCAAAAGACAATTTTAAAAAGCCAGTATAAGCTACAGAGCCCTGGAAGAAAATGGGATCTGGACTCAATTACCTAGCACTGGAAGTCAATTAGCAGAACTTCTCCAGAGAAAGCTAGGCTGTCACTACTTTGCCTTAAAAGCAGACTTCAATACTTAAAAATGAGCAAAATAATAATAATAATAATTCTATAGACAGCTTTTATGTAGAGAGATGAACAAATCTCAAATCCACTGGTACCTATAGGCAAAACAGCTACAGATAAAATCCCAAGGGTGATATGAGCTGGTTCCCATTTCACAAGGTTCTCTTGGAAGAATTGAAAAAGAATCTTAGAAGAAAAATTGATACATGAAATGAGATCTTTGCAAGAAGGAATGAAAAAGAAAAAAACAAATTATTTGAAAAAAAATCCCTACAAAATAGATTTGATGGATTGGAAAAATAATATAATCCCTTATAAAACAGATATGAAAAAATTCATTGAACAACAGAATATGTGAAATAGAAAAAAAAATTCAATGAACAAAACAACTCATTTAAAAATTAAATTGGCTGAATACAAAAGGAGCTAAAAAAGATAACTGAAGAAAAAATACATTAAAAATTAGGATTGAACAAATGGAAGTCAATAACTCAATGAGACATGAAGAATCAATCAAGGAAAACAAAAAAGAATAATGAAAAAAGAAAACAAAATGCAAAAAACTTCATTGGAAAAACAATTGACCTGGAAAATAGATCTAGGAGAGACAATCTAAGGATTATTTGACTTTCTGAAAGCCATGATGAAAAACAGAGCAAATGCATCATGTTTCAGGAAACCATCAAGAAAAACTGCCGTGATGATCTAGAACTAGAAGATAAAGCTGCCGTTGAAAATCACATCCTGAAAGAGATCCCAAAATGAAAGCTCCAAAAAATATTGTTTTGTTTTGTTTTTTATTTTTTTTATTTTTAATAGTTTTTATATACCAGATATTTGTATGGGTAATTTTACAACACTGACAATTGCTAAACCATTTGTTCCAATTTTTCCCCTCCTCCCCCCGCCCCAGATGGTAGGTTGACCAATACATGTTAAATATGTTAGAGTATAAATTAAATACAATATATGTATACATGACCAAACAGTTGTTTTGCTGAACAAAAAGAATCGCACTTTGAAATAGTGTACATTTAGCCTGTGAAGGAAATCCAAAATGCAGGCGGACAAAATTAGAGGGATTGGAAATTCTATGTAGTGGTTCATAGTCATCTCCCAGAGTTCTTTCCTGAGCTGGTTCAGTTCATTACTGTTCTATTGGAAATGATTTGGTTGATCTCATTGTTGGAGAGGGCCACGTTCATCAGAATTGATTATCATATAGTATTGTTGTTGAAGTATATAATGATCTCCTGATCCTGCTCATTTCACTCAGCATCAGTTCATGTAAGTCTCTCCAGGCCTTTCTGAAATCATCCTGTTGGTCATTTCTTACACAACAATAATATTCCATATTATTCATATACCACAATTTATTCAACCAGTCTCCAATTGATGGGCATCTACATACTTTCCAGTTTCTGGCCACCACAAAGAGAGCTGCCACAAATATTCTTGCACATACAGGTCCCTTTCCCTTCTTTAAGATCTCTTTGGGATACAAAGCCAGTAGCAACACTGCTGGATCAAACGTTATGCACAGTTTGATAACTTTTTGCTCTCCAGAATGGCTGAATGTATTCACAGTTCCACCAACAATATATCAGTGTCCCTGTTTTCCCACATCCCCTCCAACATTCTGCATTACCTTTCCCTGTCATTCTAGTCAATCTGATAGGTGTGTAGTGGTATCTCAGAGTTGTCTTAATTTGCATTTCTCTGATTAATAATGATTTGGAGCATCTTTTTATATGACTAGAAATAGTTTCAATTTCTTTAACTGAGAATTGTCTGTTCATGTCCTTTGACAATTTATCAATTGGAGAATGGGTTGATTTCTTATAAATTAGAGTCAATTCTCTATATATTTTTGAAATGAGGCCTTTATCTGAACCTTTTACTGTAAAAAGGTTTTCCCAGTTTATTGTTTCCCTTCTAATCTTATCTGCATTGATTTTATTTGTACAAAAACTTTTCAATTTAATATAATCAAAGCTTTCTATTTTGTGATCAATAATGATCTCTAGTTGTCCTTTGGTCATGAATTCATTCTTCTTCCACAGGTCTGAGAGGTAAACTATCCTATGTTTTTCCAATTTGTTTATAATCTCATTCCTTATTCCTGGGTCATGAACTCATTTTGACCTGACCTTAGTGTACAGTGGTAAGTGTGGATCAATGCCTAGTTTCTGCCATATTAACTTTTAATTTTCTGAGCAATTTTTGTCAGACATTGAGTTCTAATTCCAAAGGTTGGGGTCTTTGGGTTTGTCAAACACTAGGTTTTCCATTGATCAACTAGTCTATTTCTTAGCTAATACCGAATGGTTTTGGTAACTGCTGCTTTATAATATAATTTTAGATCTGGTACAGCTAGGCCACCTTCATTTGATTTTTTTTCATTAATTCCCTTGAAAATCTTGACCTTTTGTTTTTCCATAATGAACTTTGTTGTTATTTTTTCTAGATCATTAAAATAGGTTTTTTTGGGAGTCTGATTGGTGTAGCGCTAAATAAATAGATTAGTTTAGGTAGTATTATCATCTTTATTATATTTGCTCACCCTATCTAAGAGCATTTAATATTTTTCCAATTAGTTAGATTGGACTTAATTTGTTTGGAAAGTGGTTTGTAGTTTTGCTCATATAGTTTCTGATTTTCCCTTGACAGATAGATTCTTAAATATTTTATACTATCAGTAGTTACTTTAAATGGAATTTCTCTCTGTAACTCTAACTGTTGGATTTTGTTAGTGACATACAAGAATACTGATGATTTATGTGGGTTTATTTGTACGTGTGTTTATTTGTATCCTGCAAATTTGCTAAAAGTGTGGATTATTTCTAATAGCTTTTTAGTTGAATCTTTGGGGTTCTCTATGTATACCATCATATCATCTGCAAAGAGTGATAATTTGGTTTCCTCATTACCTACTCTAATTCCTTTAATCTCTTTCTCCACTCTTATTGCCAAAGCTAGCCTTTCTAATACAATATTGAATAGTAATGGTGATAGTGGACAACTTTGTTTCACCCCTGATCTTAATGAGAATGGTTGCAATATTTCTCCATTACATATAATGCTTATTGATGGTTTTTAAATAGATGCCACTGATTATCTTAAGGAAAAGTCCATTTATTCCTACACTCTCAAGTGTTTTTAATAGTAATGGATGATGGATTTTATCAAATGCTTTTTTCTGCATCTATTGAGATGATCATATGATTTTTGTTAATTTGATTATTAATATGGCCAATTATACTGATAGTTTTCCTAATATTGAACCAGCCCTGCATTACTTGTATAAATCCTACTTGATCATGATGTATTATCCTGGGGATGATTTTCTGACGTCTTTTTGCTAATATCTTATTTAAGATTTTAGCATCAATATTCATTAGGGAGATTGGTCTGTAGTTTTCTTTCTCTGTTTTCAACCTACCTGGTTTGGGTATCAGTACCATGTCTGTGTCATAAAAGGAATTTGGTAGGACTCCTTCATTCCCAGTTTTTTCAAATAGTTTATATAACATTGGAGCTAATTGTTCTTTGAATGTTTGGTAGAATTCACCTGTGAATCCATCTGGTCCTGGAGATTTTTTCTTGGGGATTTGATTAATTGCTTGCTCTATTTCTTTTCTGAAATGGGACCATTTAAGCAATTTACTTCCTCCTCTGTTAATCTGGAAAACATATACGTTTGGAAATAGTCCTCCATTTCATTTAGGTTATCAAATTTATTGGCATAAAATTGGGCAAAGTAACTCATTATTTCTCTAATTTCCTCCTCATTGGTGGACAGTTCCCCCTTTTAATTTTTAAGACTAACAATTTCATTTTCCTCTCTCCTTTTTCTAATCAGATTTACCAAAGGTTTATCTATTTTATTGTTTTTTTAATGAAACCAACTCTTAATTTTATTTATTATTTCAGTAGTATTTTACTTTCAATATTATTAATTTCTCCTTTTAATTTTAGAATTTAAGTTTAGTATTTGCTTGGGGGTTTTTAATTTGGTCTTTTTCTAGCTTTTTAAGTTGCAAGCCCAATTCATTGATCTTCTCTTTCTCTATTTTTTTCAAGTAAGCCTCCAAAGATATAAAATTTCCCCTTGTTATCACTTTGCATTGCACAAATTGTGGTATGATGTCTCATCATTGTCATTATCTTGAGTGAAATTATTAATTGTGTCTATAATTTGCTGTTTCACCCAAACATTCTTTAAAATGAGATTTAGTTTCCAATTACTTTTTGATCTATTTACCCCTAACTTTTTGTTGAATATAGTTTTTATTGCATCATGATCTGAAAAGAAAGCCTTGACTATTTCTGCCTTCCTGCATCTAATTTTAAGATCTTTACGTCCTAATATATGGTCAATTTTTGTATAGGTTCCATGAACTGCTGAGAAGAAAGTATACTCCTTTCTGTCACCATTCAGTTTTCACCAAAGATCTATCATACCTAATTTTCCTAATATTGGATTTACCTCTTTAATTTCTTTCTTATTTGTTTTGTGGTTTGATTTATCTAATTCTGAGAGTGCAAGGTTGAGATCTCCCACTATTATAGTTTTGCTGTCTATTTCTTGTTGCAACTCTCTTAATTTCTCCTTTAGGAAGTTAGATGCTATACCACTTGTGCATATATGTTTAGTATGGAAATTGCTTCATTGTCTATGCTACCCTTTAGCAAGATATAGTTTCCTTACTTATCTCTTTTGATTAGATCATTTTTTGCTTTTGCTTGATCTGAGATAAGGATGACTACCCCTACTTTTTTTACTTCACTTGAAGCACAATAGATTCTGCTCCACCTTTTACCTTTATTCTGTAAGTATCTCCCTGCTTTAAATTCTCTCTAATTCTCTCTTCAGATTTTTAATAGTTTCTTCAAGGAGAGCTTTATTTGGGGAATTGTCTGGAGGCTGTCTGCTATTGGCCTCCTCAGGTTTGGAAACCAGCTCTTTTTTTTCTGCATAGAAGCTTTCAATCTTTTTCTTCATTTTTTAAAAAGCGTTCAGGGTCTGTCTTCAGGGCAAGGAGATTACCAGCTTCCTCTGCAGTGCGAGGATGGGTTTATGGGCAGTATTTGCCCTCTTATTGGGCTGCAAGGAATAGCTGAGCTGTGGGAAGGCTCTGGGAAGAGCTCCATGGGGAAGTGATTATGCCTGGATATCACTGGCTGGGTTATGTATGTGCCCTGCTAGGAGCCCTGCTGTGGGGATTAATGACTGCCTTGGGGCTAGAGATTAAGGAGCAAAGGTATCACTGCCTCCCCACAAATGCTCACTTTGAGTATTTGCAATCCTCCTGTTCCTCTCCAAACCTGGGGAACCGCAGTTGGGCTGGGGAAATTCCACTACCCTCCAGTGAGCCCCTCACTATACAGATGAAAGGCTGCCCTGGGTTAGCCCCTGCTGTGTGTGACTTTCCCCCCATGAGCCCCTCGCTACCAAGAGATGTGTTATGGTCTGCACTAGGTCACTTCCGGTCCTGGGTGGGTGCAGCCAGAGCCTCTCCGGCTTTGGAGTCCCTCAGCATACCCACTACCGCAGGCTCCAACTTCTCTGCTGTTTTCCTACTCTGCCACCAAAGTAAGGCAGTCTGTCTACATTAGAGAGCTCTGTGTAAACCTTCTAACAGCAGAAGCCTCCCTGCTCCCATTTCTCTCCCTGCTCTGAGCTGGTCTGCTCTCGCCATCTCAGGTCAAACCTTTTTTGGAGATATTCTCTTCTGCTGGTAAGTTGTTGTATTTCCAATCTTCATGGGTTTTACCATTCAAGCTCTGTTTTTGATGCTGAATTAAATACTTGGTAGAAAGGG
Source organism: Sminthopsis crassicaudata (assembly GCF_048593235.1). Classification (NCBI taxonomy): domain Eukaryota; kingdom Metazoa; phylum Chordata; class Mammalia; order Dasyuromorphia; family Dasyuridae; genus Sminthopsis; species Sminthopsis crassicaudata. The sequence goes on along the minus strand of NC_133617.1, from coordinate 209,199,980 downwards.
AATTAGAGAGCTTAGAAACTTCATTCTAGCTTCTCCACCATCTTGGTTCTGCCTCCTCCAAGGAATATTGTAGCAAAATTTCAAAATTATTGGATCAAGAAATAAATATTGCAGACAGCCAGAAAGAAACAATTTAAATACTGAGGAGCCACAATTCAGATTACACTGGTATAGAAGCTTCCACCCTAAAGGATCAAAGGACCTAGAATACTATATTCCAAAAGGCAAAGGAAATTGGATTGCAGCCAAGAATTAACTATTCAGCTAAATTGAGCACTATCTTTCAGGGAAGGAGATGGACATTCAATGACACGAGTGAATTTCATTTATTTCTGATGAAAAGAACAGAACTGAACAAAAAAGGTATCTCCAAATACAAAACTCAAGAGAAGCATAAAAAAGTAAAAAAGAAAGAATTCTTGAAAACTATATATCTGTTATGAGTATACTTAGAGAATGCAAGCCTAATTTGATTTGAGTGTGATCATATGAAAAAGAAACTAGAGATGGAAAGGGGATTGTATTAGAGAAATAGGAAAATGGAGGAAAAGGAAGGAAATTATATCTCATGAAAAGGTTAAAAAAAAAAAACCTAATATAATAGAGGGCAAGGAGAGAGGGGGATAAACATATTTTCAATCTTACTCTCATCAAATTTGTCTCAAACAGAGACTATCAGACATCTTTATTTCACAGAGAAATTTCTCTCATCTTATATGGAAGTAAAAAGGGAAAGGGGAAAAAAGAGGGGGAGGCTAATAGAAGGGACAATAGAAGTAGTAGGGGAAAGGTATAAGAAAGGAGGAAGAATTGTAAAGGGGGAGGACAATTTCAGGGAGGGGGTGGTCAGAAGCAAAGAAGTGAGGAGGAGGGAAAGAGGAAAGAAAAAAAAAACATAAATTGGAGTAAATAAAATGGCAAGAAATACAGAATAAGTTGTTTTTATCTGTGCATGTGAATGGGATGAACTCTCCCATAAAACAGAAGCAGATAGCAGACAGGATTAAAAAACAGAATCCTATAATATGTTGTTTAAAAGAAACACATTTAAAGCAAAATAATACATACAGAGTAAAGGTAAAAGAATGGAGCAGAATCTATTATGATGCAGGTGAGGTAAAAAAAAATAAAACTGGCATAGAGATTCTGATCTTAGATGAAACAAAAGGAAGAAAAATGCTTCTAATTAAAAGTGATAAGGAAGGAAACTATATTTTCCTAATGGGTACCATAAATAATGTAGTAATGTTCATACTAAACATATATACATCAAGTGGTATAGCATCAAAAATCCTAGATAGAAGTTAAGGGATTTACAAGAAGAAATAGCAAGCAAAATTATACTACTGGGGGATCTACATCTAGCTCTCTCAAAACTAGTTAAATAGAACTACAAGATAAATAAGAAAAATTAAGGAGGTAAATAGAATTTTAGAAAAATTAGGTATGATAGATTTTTGGAGAAAATTGAATGGAGACAGAAAAAATATACTTTTTTCTTCACAGTTCATGGAATCTATATAAAAAATGACCATGTATTAGGGTATAAAAACCTCAAAATCAAAAGCAGAAAGGAAAAAATAGCACATACATTTTTATCAGGTCATGATGCAATAAAATCACATGTAATATTAAGCCAGGAGAAAATAGACCAAAATTAATTGAAAATTAAATAATTTAATCCTAAAGGATGAATGAGTGAAACAGCAAATCATAGACACAATTAATAACTTCATCCAAGAGAATGACAATAATGAGACAACATACCAAAATTTGTTATTAGGGGAAATTTTATATCTCTAAATGATTACTTGTATAAAATAGAAAAAGAGACGTTCAATAAATCGGGGTTACAAGTAAAAAAAAAGCTATATAAAGAACAAATTAAAAGCCCCTAATTAAATTTTTAAAAAGTGAAATTCTGAAATACAAAGGCAAAATCAATAAAAATAAAAATAAGAAAACTATTGAATAGATAAAACTAAGTATTGGTTTTATAAAAAAAAAAAAAAAGAAGAAAAAGAAAAGATAAGAAAAGAAAAAAGATAAACCTTTAGTTAATCTGATTAGAAAAAGGAAAGAGGAAAATCAAATTGTTAGTCTCAAAAATGAAAAGGGAGTACTTTCCACCAATAAAGTGGAAATTAGAACAACAATTAGGAACTGTTTTACTCAACTATGTGTCAATAAATTTGATAATCTAAATGATATGGAGGAATATCTACAAACATATAGACTCTTCAGATTAACAGAAAAGGAAATAAATTACTTAAATAGTCCCATTTTAGAAAAAGGAAAGAGAACACGCTATTAATCAGCTCCCTAAGAAAAAAAATCTCCAGCGCCAAATAGATTTATATGTGAATTCTACCAAATATTTAAAGAAAAATTAATTCCGATACTATGCAAACTATTTTTTTTAAATAGAGAACGAAAAGATCCCACCAAATTATTATTTTTTCCCCTAAAGCAGTTGGGGTAAAGTGACTTGTGCATGGTCACACAGCTAGGAAGTGTTAAGTATCTAAGACCATATTTGAACCAAGGTTCTTTTGCTTCAGGGCTGGTGCTCTATCCACTGCACCACCTAGCTGGCCTGTACCATTTTTTAATTACACATATGGTGCTGATACCTAAACCAGTTTTGATGAAAACAGAGAAAAAAAATTATAAAGCAATTTCCCTAATGAATATTGAAGCAAAAAATCTTAAATAAAATATTAGCAAAGAGATTACAGAAAGTCATCCCCACGGTAATACACCATGACTAAGTAAGATTTATACCAGGATTGCAGTGCTGATTTAATATTAGGAAATCTATTAATGTAATTGACTATGTCAATAAGCAAACTAACAAAAAATCATATGATTATCTCAATAGATGCAGAAAAATCATTTGATAAAATCCAATACCCATTCCTTTTAAAATCACTATAGAATATAAGAATAAGTTGATTTATCCTTAAAATGATAAAGTAGAATCTATTTATAACCATCTGCAAACATCATATATAATGGGGACAAACTAGAACCATTCCCAATAACACCAAGGTGAAACAAGATTGCCCCCTATCGCAATTACTATTCAATATTGTATTAACATTGGCAATAAAAAAAAAAAAAAAAAAAAAAAAAAAAAAAAACAGATTAAAGTAATTAGAGTAGGTGATGAGGAAAGCAAATTATCACTCTTTGAAGATGATATGATGGCATACGTGGAGAACCTTAGAAAAGGAACTAAAAAAAAACTGCTAGAAACAATTCACAATTTTAGCTAAGTTGCTGGATACAAAATAAATCCACACAAATCATCAGCATATTTATATATTATCAACAAAGTCCAGCAGCAAGAAATACAAAGAGAAATTACATTTAAAATAACTGTAGCTAATATAAAATATTTGGGACACTATCTGGCAAGGCAAAATGAACAACTATATGAACACAACTACAAAACACTTTCCACACAAATAATGTCAGATCTAACCAATTGAAAAATATCAAATGTTCATGGGTGGGCTGAGCTAATATAATACAAATTATAATTCTACCTAAATTAATGTACTTATTTAATGCCATACCAATCAAACTCCCAGGAAATTATTTTGCATATCTAGAGAAAATAATAACAATGTTAACCTGGAAGAACAAAAGGCCAAGAATTTCAAGGGAATTAATGAAAATAAAATGCCAATGAAGGTGGCCTAGCTATGCCAAACCTAAAATATATTATAAAGCAGCAGTCATCAAACCATTTATTACTGCTTAAGAAAGAGAGTAGTCAATCAATGGAATTGGTTAAGTTTGCAGGACAAAATATTCAAGGGTTATAGTAATTTAGTTTTTAACAAACCCAAAGATTCTCACTTTTGAGATAAGATGTCACTATATGACAAAAACTGCTGGGAAAATCGGAAATTAGTAGGGCTGAAACAAGGCATTGAGCCACACATAACATCATATACCAAGATAAGGTCAAAATGGGTTCATGATTTAGACATAAAGAATGATATTATAAGGAAATTAGAAAAACATAGGATAGTTTACTTCTTAGATCTGTGGATAAGTAAGGAATTTGTGCCAAAGAAGAACTAGAGATCATTATTGAACACAAAATAGATAATTTTGATTATGTTAAGTTAATTTTTTTTGTACAAACAAAACAGAGACAAAATTAGTAGGGAAGCAACAAATTGGGGAAAAACGTTTATATTCAAGGGTTCTGATAAAGGCATTTCTAAAATATATAGAGAATTGACTCAAATTTAAAAGAATTCAGTCCCATTATCCAATTGATAAATGATCAAAGGATATGAACAGGCACTTTTCAGATGAAATTGAAGCCATTTCTTGTTATATAAGAAGGTGCTCTAAATCACTATTGATTAGAGAAATGCAAATTAAAACTAATCTGAGGTACCACTACACACTTCTCAGATTGGCTAAGGTGACAGGAAAAGATAATAACAAATGTTAGAGGGGATGTGGGAAAACTAGGAACATTAATACATTGCTGTTGGAATTGTGAATGGATCCAACCATTCTGGAGAGCCAATTGGAGCTATGCTCAAAGAACTATCAAACTGTGCATAGTCTTTGATCCCACAGTGTTTCTACTAGGTTTATACCACAAAGAGATATTAAAGGAGGGAAGGGGAGCCATATGTGCAAAAATGTTTGTGGCAGCCCTCTTTGTAGTGGCAAGAAATTGGAAATTGAATGGATGCCCATCAATTGGAGATTGGTTGAATAAGTTTTAGTATATGAATGTTATGGAAGATTATTGTTCTATTAAAAAAATATCAGCAGGATTATAGAGGGCCATAGATAGTGGGGGAACTCTGGGTGAGGAATAAGACCCTTCAGCCCAGAGGGAACCTGCTGACAATGTCTGGTTTGGCTTTCCAGCTTCCCTAAGGGCTCTCGCCATTCCTGAGAAGTCAGGAGGCAGTGACAACCGGTATTGTAGTTGAAGCAGAGTGATACCAGGTGCAAAGAGTCATCTATATAAAACAGCAAATTACTTATGTGTTCCTGCATACACAGTATATAGTTAATGCAACCACAGTGTGTTGTGGTTATATAAGGGTATTATGGTATATAGGGCTGAGAGAATTGAGAGTTCCACCTCTTCACTTCTCTTCTAAGACTAAGGACTCAGGGTGATATCAAGATGCTCCAGAGAGCTAGTCTGGCCTTGGGATTATTTTAGATGGGCCTGGAGAGACTTACATGAAATGATACTAAGTGAAGTGAGTAGAACCAGGAAATCATTATGCACAGCAACAAGATTACACAATGATCAATTCTGATGACTGTAGCTCTTTTAAACAATGGGATTATTCAGTACTGTTCCAATGATCATTTGATGATGAGAGCCATATATACCCTCAGAGAGGACTGTGGGAACTGAGGGTAGGTTGCAACATAGCATTTTACTCTTTTTGTTGTGGTTTGCTTGAATTTTATTTGACTTTTCATTTTTTAATCTGTTTTTTTTTCTTGTGCAGCAAGATAATTATATAACTATGTATGCCTATTTTAGATTTAACATGTAGTGGATTACATGCCATATTGGATAGGGGGTGCAGGTAAAGGGGGAAAATTGAAACACAAGGTTTTTTGAAAAAATTATTCTTACATATGTTTTGAAAATAAAAACCTTCAATTAAAAAAAAGAAATAGAAAAAGAGATATCATAATCAAAAATATATTATCATAGTAGCAGGTATTTAGATAGGATATTAGCTTCCATAATACAACACCCTCTTTTTACAGATGAAGATGTTGAAGTTTAGCAAGCTTAGTGAGTAACCAAATATTATGAAGGAAGATAGTGGGAAAATTCAGATTTGAACTATAACTATACTATACCTATAAAATCAATGATCTTTCCATTGCACATCTTCGTGTCCTATTGGCCCAAACAATGACTTTTTTCAGAATCAACAATATTTTTTAAGTACTAAAGAGCAAGGATGGTGTTGGATGCTTATGATAAAATTATTATTATTATTTTTTATGGAAGTTGCTGTCCTCAGGGACTTATCATTCCAATTCTACTGAGTAAAAGAGAGGGAAGAGAAATTAACCTACGTGTATAGCACAAATTGGTTTCATGAGTAAAAATTCCAAAAAACCAACATTTTCAGATATCAATAATCAATTTATTAAGCTAATAACCAAAAAAATTGATGCTCAGTAATTTGTTTTGGTAACCAAATATGCCAATGAAGATTCTGAAAGACCTTAAATTAAATGTGTATCTACTGATAAGAGCTCCCCTAACAAAAAAAATTCAGCTCTCATAAGTGAAAATCCTCATAGCCTCTTGCTAAAAAGTGACTTGATTATGAGACTCTGCAATCTTGTGAACAATCTTAACAGGCTATTTCCATTTAAACCCCTCTGGCTAGGATTCTCCTTCATAAACCAGGTTAATCCATACACTAAATGAAATGACCAAGGTCAGGAGTTCTTTCTCCCAGAAAAAGAATTCACCCAGAATGGATTCTATTTATTAACTAAACATAAATCAACTTTCTCAATTGGGTAGGACCCTAATCAGATTTCTTGAGCAAACCTAGAATGTTTCTGATATTCTTTAGCAGAGGCTTCTTTCTAAGCTAATCATTTTACATAAAGGGGACTGTCACAGATCATTATTAATAATCAAATGGTATCACATTAAAACTAATAGATTGAAGAAAAGTAGATATTCAAAGTAGTCTATATCTAAGAAGAATAATGGCTTTGTAGACTTGGTAATAAAAATAATATGTGAATGAATATATAGTATATATAAAAGTAAAAGTTGAAAATTATCTTTACATGTATTTGGAAAATAAAACACTATTAAAATAACTCTTCAACGCAGTGAAAAATTCTAAAAGACTGATTTGAGAAGGATGTTATTAAGGACATAAGGTGACAGCTTCCACAAAGCCTATTTCAGAAAGACATCATGTTCAGAAAACATTTAATAATCTAATTTAACTCAAATTCAATGACACAGAAAAGTCAGTGTCAGAAATAATTTCAAAAGGAAGATGGCATAATTCATACCTGACTGAGAATCCCCTCTACAACATTTTTGACTAATGATGAAACAAGTTTTGCCTAAAGATTTCTTCTAAGGAAAAATCAATTATTATTACCCAAACAGGAAGAGGAAAAAAATGATCTACTATGTGCCACACACTGTGTTAAGTACTTCACAATTACCCTCACAACAACATTATGAGAGAAAGGGCCATGATTTGGAGAGATTAAAAACTATCTTTCCCCTTTCTCTTATATTCTCATTTCATTTCAATACCTCAGTCTCTAAATGATGAACTAATCTCCTCTATCCAGACATTACTTATGTAGGTAAGACACTATATTTTACTCAGGTTTGGGTGAGGAGAAATTCTTTGAATAGATTGTCCACAGCTGGTAGTAACTTAAAAGTAAATGATTAATCAAAGATCCTTTGAACAAGATCAGTCTTTAATTTTAATATTCATTCTCTCAGTAGTTGATAATAAATCTGAGTTAATTGCCATTTTTCTTCCAATGGGCATATAAGCCAAGAGGCTACCTCCATGATTGTCTTGGTCTAAGAGACAGATGACCCAATGAATATCCTTTTATTAATATACCAGTTGGCATTATTTATAAAATTCTTAAAATACACAGAAATTATATCTCCTAAAATAAAATAAGATAAGGCATTTTACTTGGGGGTAACTGTTATAAAATCTTTCTTTACACAAAACTTCTCTTACATTTCTACCTGTTACTCCAAGTTCTCTTTTCTGTGGCATAGTTGAACAAATCTAATGTTTTCACATGACTAAACAGTTATCATATTACTTGAAGATTTTTAAAAATTAGTATTAAAGAAATTAAAGTCATTTCTAATCATATGAAAAAAATGCTCTAAGTCACTATTAATTAGAAAAATTCAAATCATACAATTTGGAGTTATCACTTCACACCTCGTAGGTTGGCTAAGATTACAGGAACACAAAATGATAAATGTTGGAGGGGTATGGGGAAATTGGGGCACAGGTTAATGGAGTTGTGAATTGATCCAACCATTGTTGAGGGCAATTTGAAACCATTCCCAAAGAGTTATCAAACTGTGCATATACCCTTGTATCTCTGCTGGATCTATATTCCAAAAAGATTATAAAAGAGGGGAAAGGATCCACAAACACAAAAATGTTTGCAGCAGTTTTTTTGTGTAGTATAAAGGAACTGTACTATAAGTGGATTGTCCATTAGTTGGGAAATGGCTGAATAAGCCATGGAATATGAATATATTGGGATATTTTTATTCTATAAGAAATGATGAGACTGATTTCAGAAAATCCCAGAAAGACTTACATGAACTGATGCTAAATGAACTGAACAGAATCTAGAGAAGAATGTACATAATAGTAGCAAGATTAAGTGATGACCAACTATGATGGACTTGGATCTTTTGAACAATGTGGTGATTCAAGGTAATTTCAATAGCTAGAATGGAAAATGTCATCTGCATTCAGAAAGAGAACTATGGAGCCTGAATGTGGATCAGTGCTTAGTATTTTCACCTGTTGCTTGTTTGTTTGTTTTTTCTCATCTTTTATTTCCCTTTTGGTTGTACAATATGACAAATATGGAAATATGTATTAATGAATTGCATATATTTAACCTATTTCAGATTACTTGCTCTCTTGGAGAGGAGAGGAGGTAAGCAGAAATGCAGAAACATCTGCAATACAAAGCTTTACAAAAATCTATATTGAAAATTATATTCACATGTATTTGAAAATAAAATATTTTAAAATGGGGTTTCCACCCCAAGTCTTTTCTTATCCAAGCCAAATAACCATAATTTATTACATTGATCTCATATGATTTGATATAAGAGTGGCATATGTGGAAGATGATGTGGAAGATGAATGCACATAATAAGACAAATATACTTAACATTCATTTTGCTTCTGCTTTTTCTGCTGCAGAAAACTGTCTTTAAACAAGAAACTGGAAAAAAATGACTAATGTAAAGTTGAAAGCCCACATTTCCCCAGCCTATTACTTGAGTTTTAATCCTGTTAAACTGAAGCTCTGTTTTCAGGATGGAGGATGAACTAACCAAACTTCAGGGGGTTTATGCAGCTCTTTTCAGAGATACTTGTATGGACCTGTAAAATTTTAGTTCTTCCAAGGTGACAGGATGTAAGAAGAAGTGTTTGCTACTTTCGTGACCTATGTAAAAGGTACCTTGTCTCCACCCTGGCTACAAATTTCCTTCTCACCCTGGAACTGTCACTCAGGACCCAGATCTGAGAATGGGCAATGCAAGAGTCCTGCCTCAGTATTAGCAAAGATACTTAAAGTCTCCTTCTGATAAGTTGTTTAACCCCCTTACATCTGTTGGTTGAGAGTTTCAGATGCAGCTATTGTCAGGCTGATTCAATGACTCCCCAAGTCTTCCTGATTTGCTGGGGCCAGGACTATGCACCATTCTCACTCAGGTGTGAAGAAGCTTTTTTTTGACCTCTTAAATTGTATTTGACACCTATAGGCTGAGAGGTCTAGAAACTACCACTACTGCCACTGATTCAAGAGCCCAAAAGTCTAATCTTGGGTCGCTGGAGCCTGGTCTGTACCAACTTACCTTTCTGTGTCCTGACTTCCATTCTTCCTCTTGAATAACAGACATTTCCTGACAATCTTCTAAGTTGTGTTTGGCTGGAAAATTGTTCCACTCCATCTTTATGTGGGTTCTGCTGCTCTAGAATTTATTTAGTCATTATTTGAAAGTATTTGGAAGGGTTTGTTGGAGACCTTAGGTGAGTATCTGCCTTCATTCTGCCATATTGGCTTCATCTCCCAAGGCAAATATTAATTCTTTCTTCACTAGTCCCTTTTGCTCAGAGGTTTCTTAAGTTGCAGTCTCTAAAATTTATGTTTTAGATATTTTAATATCTATATTTAATATAATTATTATCCATTATAATCATTGTGATTTTATGTTAAAAATTCTTCTATAGTTTCTATAGTTTTTTCATGAAATCAGTAGACTCAATGACACAAAAAATATCTTTTAAATGTCTTTACTATTCCCTTAATTGGCTAGTAGTTTCTCTCTAATTACCTTGAACTTATTTACAACTTATTAAACACCTTGTTCTTATTCTGTGCATATTTATCCTGTATACATTTGTATAAGCACATAATGGTTTCTCATGAAAATACATCTTTGAAATCAAGGATCATCATTTATTTACTCACTTATTCATCTATGAGTTAATCTATTTATTTTGCTATATATTTTTTGTATAATTATTTTTTTTAATTTCTGTCTTGAGAGCTCAGCAGAATATCTAACACATAGTAAAACACATGTTAAATTTCCCATAATCAATATTTTCTTGTTTAGGACTTTAAAATCTTCAACAACTCTTTCTAGATTCATTTTTGAAGTATCATCTGTCTCCAAATAAATTTCCAGAAGTCATTATCAGCCATAATGTTTGACAATTCTCAGATTACATGCCACAGGAAAATAGTAAGCTGTTGTCTTGTTCATAGCACCTAGATAGGCCACTGCTTTAGTATCTTTGACCTTACGGGTCAATTTTTTCTACCTTAAGCAATACATCTTTTCTTTTTTTGAGTATTCATTGATTAAGTTTCATGAAAACACGTTTGGTTGCCAATCCTCATTCCTTGGAATATAAACCTCCTTCAATCCTGAGGGACAACATTCATTTTCTACAGAAATAGTCTTATGTATATTAAATAACAGTAGTATGGATATATTTTGTCTTCATATAACAAAGATTTCCAGTTTATACTTACTTTGTGTTAAGTCTCTTGTATCAAGATAAAACAAGCAAAGCTATCATCTTATCTTGTCTGAAAGTACATATAATGTTTTATATCTATAGACCTCTCCATGTTTCTATTGTGAAATATTTTAAAATGATCACAAATCTATTTTCCTACCCAACATCAAATTAAAAAAAAAAAAAAAGAGAAAGGAAGAGAAAATAAATTCCTTATAACAAATATGCATAAAGAGGAATATGTGAGGGTTTGTATGTATGAATATCTATGTGTATACATACACATAGATATTCATACATACACATATATGTAGGTATATATGTATATATGCATATATAGAGAGAAAGTGAGAGAGAAGAAACGAGAGAGCGAAAGAGAGAGGCAGAGACAGAGAGACAGAAAGAGAGAGAGAGTCTCTGTGTGTAAGTGTGTGTGTATTTCATTATGCACTCTTAATTTATCACCTTTCTGACAGGTGGTTGATAATATGTTTCATTCCAAGTGCTCTGGAATAATTGCAATTATGATTTTCTTTTTATATCTTTAAAAGTTATCTGCCTTATTCTTTAATAACTGTTCTCCTACTACTGCTACTTTCATTCCTCATCATTTTATAAAAATATTCAAAATTATACATTTTTATAATATTGATAATATAGTGAAAACAATTTAGCTGATTCTTTTCACTGCACCCTTTATTACCTCATACAAGGTCCTCATTGTCTCTTTGAAATCACTCCTTTCCTGATTTCTTACAGAATAATAGTATTGAATGGAATTTAATACTATTGTATTGTAAGAAATGAATAGGTGATTTAAAAAAGACATTGATACCACAATTAGAAACCACATTTTTATGCTTTAATTGATGGATTTTCTTGCCATAAAAACTAATTTTTTTCTTTTTGCATATATGATCCTTTATTTTTTCCTTTAATCTCTTTGGCATACTGATAATCAACTAATAAATTATTTTTATAGTTCTCCCCGTGTCATAGTCTTCCCCCCATAAATTTCCTAAAATAAACTGATAGTCGTAAGGCCTTCTTGGATCACTTTTTTAAAAATCATTTTTCTAAAGGATAATTCATTTTCCTACTTGGGGTTAGTGTGACATTCCTTGAGTCCTTTTAAATTTTTATGCATTTTTGTTACCAATTTGCATTTTAAATATAATCTTATAGAGTTATAATTTTATATCTTAAAGTATCTATATATTTATAAATTCAATTTGTTATCCTTCAAATTGTTGTATAAGATTGTCAGTTTTGAAATATGGTGAATGGAGATGAGGGGATAAATCTGACAAGTGTTGTACACATCAAATAGCCAAAATGTGTTTATGCATAAATATTTAGATATAGATATATAAACATACATACACATATAAATTATACATATATACATTTGTATACATATATAATCCACATTTACATATACACATATAAATATCTGTATATCTTTACATACACATAGAAATACTTTTAAAGATCATAGTGTGGAGTTAGGAAAGAGATAAAATCTCTCTCTCTATTTGCAAATGAAAAAATAAAATGACATAAGGACATGACTTGAAATCACACAGGTAAAAAATAACCAATGAATTAATAAAGGAATGAAAATTTAAAAAAATTAAGCAGATACTATTTTCCAATAACAGTGATAGTAATGTGGATAAGCATTTAAAACAAATAACAGTTCACATCATCTGATTTTACATTCTAATAGGAAACAGAATAGTGGACAGAGAGGATGACCTTTGTCTGTTAGTTACAAAAGAAGGGGAGAGAGTTTGGGGGGAAAAAAGATGAAGTCAGTTTTTCTACATGCTAGATTCTATATTTCTACAGATCCAGATTCTAATAGGCAGTTGGACATATGATGCTAGATGTGAGGAGAGAACACAATTAAATAAGTAGATGTGAGTATCAACAACATAGAGATAAAATTTCAATCAAAATAGGTTGGTGAGGTTAACAAGTTAAATAGTATAGAAAAAGAAAATAAGGAAGGCCAAGGATAGATCCTTGGGGACATGCATAGTTAGCAGGATTGACCTGGCTGAAGACTCAGAAAAGATATAGAAAAGGAGAGGTCAAAATGATAAGAGAAAAACCAGGATATAGTAATGTAACAGCATCCTAGAGAAAGATGGCAATCTATAGTTTTACAGGTTAAAGAGAGATCAAAAAGGATGAAGATTGTCATTAGATTTGACAATTAAGAAATCACTGTCAACTTTGGAAAGAACAGTTTCAATTGAATAATGACTTTGAAAACCAATCTCACATATTTATGTGAATGAGAAAAGAGAAGCAAAGGCATAAATTTCAGGAAGCCTTATCAAGAAATTTAGTCATAAAGGAGAGAAGATATGTAGAATGATACCTAGCAGAAATGGGTGGATGGGACAAGGAGATGAGAAATGAACATACTTATAGGCAGTTTGGAAGCAGTAAATAGAGAGGGAGAGACCTAGATGAAAAAAGAAATAGGTTTTTAGTAAAAGTAAAAGATCAAAATTTAGTAGAGGATAAATACATAATTTTAATACGTTAAGACCCATTTATATATTTTCACAATTAAGAATTAATCCCAGTCACAGAAATCTATGAAGAACACAAATTCTGCCAAATCTTTTCTAGTTTCTCATGGCTTAAGTATGGACTTAAAAATAATTGTAGGTCTCTTTTTGCAGAACCACCTAAGTTCAAAGAAGTTCATCAGTACACAGACTTTAGATTTTTACATTTCAGTCATATAAATATTATAAAACCATTTGCAAAATTTGAGGTTTTTGAAATCTCAAATAATGAGCATTCACATTAGCAAATTCATAGGTTTTTGAAATTAGGAAGTATGTGCTGTCATACTTAATAGTTTCAAAGATAAATTTCATTCAAAGTAGAAAAACATGAGATTCTGAACATTAAATAATTATAAAATATCATGCTTTTGCATATAATCTAAAGCAACTCCTGAGTAAACTATTTCCTGAAAATCTAATAAAATAAGTAGGATAAAAGTGGTTAAATGATTTTCCAAGAGCTAACAGCTACTAGTATCAAACCTTCTATTAGAACCTATGTCTCATGACTTCTTTTCCAGTACTTACAATAATAAATTTTCATTCTACTTTTTATTTATCAAATATATGCATGGGTAATTTTATAGCATTGATAATTGCCAAACCTTTTGTTCTAATTTTTCCCCTCTTCCCCCTTCCCCAGAGGTCAGGTTGACCAATACAAGTTAAATATGCTAAAGTATAAATTAAGTACAATATATGTACACTTGTCCAAACAGTATTTTTTTTGCTATACAAAAAGAATTGGACTTTGAAACAGTGTACAATTAACCTGTGAAGGAAATAAAAAATGCAGGTGGACAAAAATAGAGGGATTGGAAATTCTATGTAGTGGTTTATAGCCATCTCCCAGAGTTCTTTTGCGTGTAGCTGGTTCAGTTCATTACTGGAATTGATTCAATATTGTTCAATATTTCAATATTGTTCAATATTGGAATTGATTTGGTTCATTTCATTGTTAAAGATGGCCACGTCCATCAGAATTGATCTTCATATACTATTGTTGTTGAAGTATATAATGATCTCCTGGTCCTGCTCATTTTACTCAGTTCATGTAAATCTCTCCAGGCCTTTCTGAAATCATCCTGTTGGTCATTTTTTAACAAAATAATAATATTCCATAATATTCATATACCACAATTTATTCAGCCAATCTCCAATTGATGGTAGTTTCCAGTTTCTGGCCACTACAAAGAGGACTGCCACAAACAAATAATAATTTCTAAGACTAATCAGCAGTTTATTTTGTTTTAAATCTCTAGGGGGAACAATGAATTGATATTATTTTAAGAACTTCATTTTAGAAGTCTCTGATAAAAGCTTCATTTTGGTGTGATTCTAAGAGATTAAAAAAAAAAACCTACCCTATATTATGCTCTGTCCTAGTATGTCAGAGCAAAATGTCTTCTAAGAATAACAACAATATACATAACTCTACTTTCAGGTTGTTGAATAGGTTTAGAGGCAATTCGCTGTTAGGAGGATTGATAAAGAAGTTATGAACTGAAGTTTTAGTCCATGTTCTGACAGTAACTATCTGTGTGCTCTTAAGAAAATCATTTCATGCCTCTTAGCCTACCTATCTCATTAGGTTTAGGAAAGAATAGTCTTTCATAAATTTTAAAGCGCTATATATGAGTTGTCTTATGACTTTGGGTAAGTAACAAACTATAGATCTTTCTTCATTTGTGAAGGAGTTGTTTTAAATAATCCCCAAGATCTTTTCCAGTTTAAAGATAAGAAATTTGAATTATTAGGTATATAATAACTTACAAAGATAATTACTATTCAAATTCCTCAGCACAAAATAAAGAGTTCAAAAATGTATAAGAAAATAATTACATCTTTCTACACACCTTGTGACAAATTTCTACACAAAGACAGGAAATGAATTATCTATAAGTGCTACTTTCAAAGTAGTGATTATGAGAAAAAATGTTAATACCAATCCCCTGACAATGGATCAAATGATTTGCTACATATTGCAATGTTTAATTATGTTTAATATATGGTCCTTATTTCCAGAAAATGTAATATATAATTATGATGTAAGAATCCCTAGCATAGTAACTATAGTCAGAAAGAGGAAAAAGGCATGTTATTAACTATTTTTGATATTGCCACTAGTATAATTATTATTATCTTCATTATTATTAGACCACTAAAGTAAGATTATCATGTGTCACAAACACATTATAGATTGTGCCTTTCAGTTCACTTAATGATGGAGATTTCTATAACAAAAATAGGAAGGCAGTGTATAAAAAGATGGTTATTTTTTTAATGATGACAGATGTTAGGCCTAATGAAATTTCATTTAGTGATTGAGTAAGAGCCATTCTAATCAGAATAAATCTTCTCTAAATATAAACCTTCCAACTGGAAAGAAATGTTTTTAATTTTACTGAGAAAGAAAATGGAATTTGAAGGTTACTTCCTCTTCTTCATATCTGTTTATTTAGAAACCTTAAGTCTCAAAGAGCAATAAAAGAGAAGTAGTTCAACAGGGATTAGCTGACATTTAGAGATAGAAAAGTGACTGGCAGCAGACATAGGAAAGTGAAATTTAGCTATTCTATAGAAGGAAGGCCTAAATTTGTATTGTTGCTTTTTCAATACAGCTGCTGCTGACAATATTTCTGGAAGTTTAAGTATAACTGCAAAGGGCAAACCATATCACCTTTCATTATGTAGAATTGATTCTCCACTTTTAATTCTAAAGGCTGTTAGTTTGTTAGGTTTCTTAGTGCCTAAGCCTATGGTAACAACCATGATTATACTACCTCTGGCACTTAATTTCTCCTTTAAAGATTTTTTTTTAATTAATGGAGGTTAAAAAAAATAAAATAAAATAAAATAAACTACTCAAGTGGAGTAAACTAATTTGAAAGCTAAATCCAGCTCTCCACTTGTTTTTGCATAGCTTTTGTATAAGGATTTTATTTGTTTTGTTTACATTTTAAAATAAAATAAAAACTCTTTTTTGAAACTTAAAAAAGTCCTAGTTTGTAGGTCATTTAAGAACAGGCCAAGTCTTGATCTAGTTTACCACCTTGTTTGTTATGTGACTCAACAATTTTGACTCCTCACTTTCACTCACCCTTCATATCTAGTCAACTGCCATGCTTTGGCATTTCTATGTCCACAATTCCTTTATTTCTGCTTGTGTAACTACCACTTACATTTAGTCCCTCATCATCTCTTTTTTTGGACTAACTGTTGTGTTTTAATTTTGCCTCCCTTCCTCAAATTCCTTTCCAATCTAATCCATCTACCACATATTTAAAAAGGTATTTTTTCTTTAGATCAGACCCAACTATATCACTAAAATGCCAGATTTTACTACAGAGAACACAACTCTAATAGATTGGCCACACTGTTCAAATGTCAAAAGTATATTGACTAAAAAAATTTTTCCAGTTGTGACTTTTATCTAAGAAATTTTACATGAATCCCAGTATTATAGGTATTAAAAATTAGGTATACAAATCAAACATAATGAATAATAAAGAAATTTATTTTAAAACAATTCCTTGATTTACATATAAATGCCATTTATTAAATATGAATGCATATTTACATACATAAGTTGGATGTGCTTGTTTATTTTTACATTAAAAAAATAGATCTAGGGGGAATATTTAATGTCTTTTACTGTTGTCAAATTTTTTGCAATCCTCAGATTCAATTATGCAATTCTATATGGGGTTGCAATCCACAATTTAAGAAACTTTGTCTTAAAGAGTATTCCATGCAAAACTCACACAATGCAGGCACTCACGTGCAAATCAGAAGAGATACAAAGACACATTCCACATCTCTCTAGAGAACTTTAGCATAATTTCTGAGATATGGGAGATTCTGGCACAGAGTTGCCAAGCATGGGATGGCCACATCAAAGAAGGTATTATACTCCATAAGCAAAGAATAATTTCAACAGCACCAAGAAAATGTGACCTGTGCAAATCCAGGGATATCTTCATACTAAATATTAGAATATTTAATTAATTAGAATTAACTAATTGTGCACAATTTTTGGTAGAATATTATACCCTGACTTCAAAATTATGATGTCATTGGTTCTCTTCTCTTGAAAAAGGAAAAGAAACAATAGGTCCTTTAGAAGACAAAATAAATGTATTGATCTTAAAGACCTTGAATAGTTTTTTTTTTTAATAGACAAATGAATAATAAATATACTTAAAACATTTCAAAATGCCTTTATGTTGCTCCCCCCACTTTTCTTTCAGAGACCCATATTTTGTGATTGAAACCTCAAATGGCAATGGCTGTTAATTCCATCCGTACTCCACTCCAGATATCAATAGAACTGGGCAAATCATCCCCTAAAAAGGTTTATTTGAAAATACATCAGAGGCATGATCCTAAATAAAAATGGCAATCTAACTTTCACAAAGTCTTTTTGATTTTTGATGACGTTCAAATATTTTCACACATAAAAAATAAGCTTACTCACATTTCATTTTTACTTATATAACTTCTAATCAGTAAAATATTTGACAACCCTAGAATAGAGTAATAATACATTTTGAGAAGGCTTAGTACTTCTTAATACTTCCTGACTTTAAACAATAGTGGCAGGCAATTAATCTATAGATTATATCATTTGCAGTGATTGATATGGAGTTGTTATTGTTATTGTTGAGTCATTTGAACCATGCCCTACTCTCCATGATCACATTTATGGTTTTCTTAGCAAATATACTAGAGTTGTTTTTCATTTCCTTATCCTACTTCAATTGATAGATGAGGAATCTGAGTCAAATGAGATTAAGTGACTTGCTGAGGGTCACATAGCAAGTAAGCATCTAAAGACCTATCTGAATTTAGGTCCTGCTCACTCCATGTCAGACACTCTATCCATTGCACCACCTAGTTAACCTAACATGGAATAGTTCATGTTATTTTTTAATCTATTCATTTAGGAGTTGAGAAGCTAGGGTTGTTGTGGACAGACTTTTTTCAATGAGTCAAGAAAAAAAGAAAAATGAAATAGTTTTGGTTTTGTGAGAACATTTATCTAGCTGGTGGAAGATAGGAGATTTGTAATACCAAACAATTCCAAAATACTTTTGAATATGCATATTTATTTAACATTACATAAATAAAATCTCTTACTTTCATATAAAAACAGCACAGCCTCTAGAACTTGTTGCTATGGAATATAATTGTGTTCTAAGGAGAGAGACAAAACCCTGTTAATATAAACAAATTAAATCTTTTAAAACAGATTTTATTGATTATCTGAAGGTTTTATTGTACCCCTATCATTCCCTTTCCCTGAGATTCATCCCATTTGACAGAGTAATTTTAATGTTAAAAGTGAAGATATGTAATGGAAAAATCAATCAATATATAGAAAGATTCTAATATCATATGAAATATTTCAAACCCCTGTTCTAGCCCAGCTGATCAAAAGAGTAGATGGAAATTTGCTATTTTTATGTTCTCAAAAAAACAGTAAAGTATTATGCTATTAAAATAGAGTAGACACAGTTGAACAAGGACTAAAATTGTATATTAAGACATTATACTCATCCAGGGAATTTAAAAACTCAAGGTTGGAGGCAGGATAGTTTTTAAGGGTATATTTCAACCAAGGGGACATTTTTTTGGAAATTACTCTGTCAAAAATAGACAAGGTGTAAACTGTATGATCCCTCTTGATGCAAATTGTATTATTCAAAACAAGTATAGATTAGGCAAGAATTGTTCTTCTATACCTGACTAAGAATAATAAGGTGGAAATTGCTGAAACAGAAATGGTCAGATTGTTCCAGGAAAAAGAGCATTAGCAAGTGAAAGTTTGTGATAAAGAAAAGAAAACCCAGGTGCTGCATGCTATAAATCCAAATTTAGGATAGATGATAATACAGTCAAAATTTATAGATAGAACAGAAAAGTACAAATCCGTAAGTAAGTAGGAAGTATATACAAGAAACAGCTTAATTTCAGAGGTACAGAGGTACAGAATATTTTGGGGAAGGATTAGGGAATTATTAAATAGGAGATATCACTTGAGTTATACTTTGAAAGAAAATGGGGATTTTAAAATGAGGATATGAGAAAAGTTTCTGTTACAGATAAAATGGACCATCTCTGTGTAGGCAGGAGGTTAATGAACTATGAAGAAAAAGGAAAAGACAGAACACCACTGTAAAGAGTAGACTGGATGAAGAGAAGTAAAGTGAAAAACACCTGGAAAGGAAGTCATGTTATAGATGGTTTTCAGTGTCAATATCATGATATAATATTTTTTCCAAACTTATTAACATATTGACTACCACAAACATACCAAAGTCTTCCTCATCATTAAACAAAATCCTTTACTTAGCTCTACCAAATGTTTTAGATGTATTTCATCTTTTCATACTCAAAAGTCTAGAAAGAATAATCTAAAATCACTGCTTCTTTTTCATCATCTTCCACTCATTTCTCCTTCAAAGAGCTTTGATTTCACTGATATGAATGCTCCTTTCAATGTGGGAAACCACAGTTCATCTATGTCTGCCCCTACTCTGTGGCTCACCTCCTGGATTAAATTAATAGCAGGCTTTTTTAACATTCTCTTCATATCAAAATTATACCAATGGCAAACAAAACCTGTGCAGTAGTTATTCTTGACTCTCACGATGGATAAACAAATTCTTTATTGTTTATCTTATAATCAATTAAGTCTCTTTAAATTCTGCTTATTCTTTATAGCTTCTTTGTTTGGAGTAAATAACAGTGAACTTATGCCCCTAACGCACCTGTCTATTTTCCTCTAGATAATAATTATTTTAAATTCTTTTGGAGATTATAGTATTCCATATCATTTAAACATATAATAATTAGGGCAAAGTAATTACATAAAAATATAGATCTTTTCTGCAGGGAGAAATTTGAGATCAATAAAATAACTATTTTCTTGAAGGCAATTGACCCTATTCTATTTTTCCTGTCTAATTCTTGGCGGAACCCATTGTCATTTGTTATATCTGTCCAGTTTCTTATACACACACACACACACACACACACACACACGACTTGCATAATTGATGGATATATGCATATATATCACGAAAAGTACAAAATCATATTATGTTGTGCACATGTTTGGAATAAGCTTTATAAAAAACTCAAGTTTTATATTTTCAAACACACATATATATGTAAATATATGCATATATGTGTAAGTATATATTTATGCATAAATATATCAATAGTATATGTACAAACACATATACCCATATGCATGTGTCTGTGCATATAATGTTTATGCATAATATATGTTTGTACATGTATGCGTACATATCCACAATGCATTGCACACATGCATATGTTTACCTATGTGTGTGTATTAGGCATAAGTCTGATAGGAAATTCATTTTTTTTTTAATTCTGAGGCTGGGGTTAAGTGACTTGCCCAGGATCACACAGCTAGGAAGTGTTAAGTGTCTGAGACCAGATTTGAACTCAGGTCCTCCTGAATTCAAGGCTGGTGATCTATCCACTGCACCACCTAACTGCCCCCGGAAATTCAAATTTAATACCTTAAAAGTATAACATTGCTCTTTTCCCTGACTCTCCTTCAAACATAAGTATTCCCTTTGAAATCAATATTTTCCTTCTAGTTAGGAAGCTTTCAACATTAGAATTGTCTTTTACTTTTGCCCATCCATAACTCACCAATTGTAACCATTTGCAGAACCTTTTCAGTTCTTCCTCCACAATATCAATATGTCTCTCTCCTTCTCTCCATTACTGCCCAACATTATTATTGGTTCTCATCTTCATCTAGATCTAGGGTATCATGTTTATAGGATAGATAAGCCTTTAGTAACTTGATTAGAAAAAGGAAAGAAGAAATTCACATTGTTATTCTCAAAAATGAAAAGGAAGAACTTTCCACCAATGAATAAGAAATTAGAGCAATAATTATGAGTTACTTTTCCTAATTATGTCAATAAATTTAATAATCTAAGTGAAATGGAAGAATACCTACAAAAATATAGAATGCTCAGGTTAACAGAAGAGGAAATAAATTATTTAAGTAGTCCCATTTTAGAATAAGAAATAGAACAAGCTACTTCCCCAGAAAAAATCTCCAAGGCCAGGTGGATTTATATGTGGATTCTATCAAACATTTAAAGAACAATTAATTCCAATACTATGCAAATTATTTGAAAAATTAGGGAAAGAAGCAGTCCTACCAAATTACTTTTATGATACAGATAGTTACTTATACCTTAACCAGATAGGGTGAAAACAGAGAGAGAAAATTATAGACCAATTTCCCTAATGAATATGGATACAAAAATCTTAAATAAAGTATTAGCAAAGAGATTACAGAAAATCTTCCCCAGCACAATACATCACGACTAAATAGGATTTATACCAGGAATGCAGGGCTGGTTCAATATTAGGAATACTATTATCATAATTGAGCATATCAATAACAAAGTAACAAAAATCATATGATTGTCTCAATAGATACAGAAAAAGCATTTGATAAAATTCAAAATCCATTCCCATTAAAAATACTCAGTAGCATTTATTTAAAACCATCAGCAACTGTAAGAAATGACCAGCAGGAGGAATACAGAGAGGCTTGGAGAGACTTACATCAACTGTTTCTGAGTGAAATGAGCAGAACCAGAAGATCACTATACACTTCAACAACAATACTGTATGAGGATGTATTCTGATGGAAGTGGAAATCTTCAACATAGAGAAGATCCAACTCACTTCCAGTTGATCAATGATGGACAGAAATAACTGCACCCAGAGAAGGAACACTGGGAAGTGAATGTATATTGTTAGCACTACTGTATATCTACCCAGGTTACTTATACCTTCGGAAGCTAATAATTAATGTGCAACAAGAAAATGGTATTTACACACATATATTGTATCTCGGTTATATTGTAACACATGTAAAATGTATGGGATTACCTGTCATAGGGGGGAGGGAGTGGAGGGAGGGAGGGGATAATTTGGAAAAATGAATAAAAAAATAAACTAAAATAAAACCATCAGCAAGCATCATTTGTAATGGGGACATACTAGAACCATTTCCAATATGATTGGGATACAATATCATTGCTTACTATCACCATTATTATCCAGTATTGTATTACAAATGTTAGCTTTGACAATAAGAGAAGAAAAACAGATTAAAGGAATTAGAATATGTAATGAGAAAACCAAATTTTCATTCTGCAGATTATATGATATTAATCTTAGAGAACCTAAGACAATCAACTAAAAAAATTACTAGAAACAAATCAGAACATTAACAAAGTTGCAGGGTACAAAATAAATCTACATACACCATCACGATTTTTATATATTACAAACAAAGTCCAGGAGCAAGAGATGCAAAGAGAAATTCCATTTAAAATAACTATCAAAAGTATAAAATATTTGGGAACCTATCTGCCAAGGGCAAGTCAGGAGCTATATAAACATAGCTAAAAAACACTTTCCACACAAATAAGGTCAGATATAATCAGTTGGAAAAAATCAAATGCTCATGGTTAGGCTGATGAATATAATAAAAATGACAATACTTCCTAAATTAATCAACTTATTTAGCACCATACCAATCAAACTCCAAAGAAATTATTTTACAGATCTAGAAAAAATAAGAATAGAGGACAAAAGGTCAAGAATTTCAAGGGAATTAATGGAAAAAATGCTAATGAAGGTGGCCTAGCTGTGACAGACCTAAAACTATATTGTAAAGCAGCAGTCATTAACACCATTTGTATTGCCTAAGAAATAGAGTAGTCCATCAGTGTAACAAGTTAGGTTCACAGGACAAAATAATCAAATACTATAACACTCTAGTTTTTGACAATCCCTAAGACTTTTGGGATAGGAACTAACTATTTGAAAAAATCTGCTGGGAAAATTGGAAACTAGTATGGCAGAAACCTAGGCATTGACCCACACCTAACATCATATACCAAGATAAGGGTGAAATGGGTTCATAATTTAGACATAATGAGTGATAGTATAAGGAAACTAGAAGAACATAGGATAATTTACTTTTCAGATCTATAGATAAGGAAAGAATTTGTGACCAAAGAAGAACTGGTCACTACTGAACACCAAATAGATCATTTTGATTATATTAAATTAAAAAGTTTTTGTACAAACTTGTAATACAGACAAGATTAGAATGAAAGCAATAAATTGGGAAAATATTTTTACATTTAAGGTTTTTGATAAAGGATTCATTTCTAAAATACATATAGAATTGACTCAAATTTATAAGAATCCAAACCATATT
Organism: Sminthopsis crassicaudata; assembly: GCF_048593235.1. Taxonomy (NCBI): domain Eukaryota; kingdom Metazoa; phylum Chordata; class Mammalia; order Dasyuromorphia; family Dasyuridae; genus Sminthopsis; species Sminthopsis crassicaudata. Next base: position 209,176,266 of record NC_133617.1, on the reverse strand, counting down.
ACAATTGATAAACAGTAAAAAGACATGACTAGAAAATTTTCAGAAGAAAAAATTGAAACTATTTCTAGTCATATGAAAAAGTGCTTTAAATCACTATTGATCAGAGAAATGCAAATTAAGATGACTCTGAGATTGGCTAAAATGATAAGAAAATATAATAATGAATGTTGGAGAGGATGTGGGAAAACTGGGACACTAAGGCATTGTTGGTGGAATTGTGAACTGATCCAACCAATCTGGAGAGCAATATGAAACTATGCCTAAAGGTCTATCAAACTGTGCATGCCCTTTGTTCCATTATTGTTTCTATTGGGCCTGTATCCTAGTATATCAATGTTATGAAATATTATTGTTATATAAGAAATTATCAGCATTATGATTTCAAAGAAGCCTGGAGAGACCTACATTAAGTAGTGCAAGTGAAGTGAGCAGAACCAGGAGATCATTGTTAAAAAAAAAAAAAAAAAAAAAAAGTGGAGGTAAGGAGAAAAAATGTAAATAAAAATCTTAACAAAAGTTAATATTGAAAACTAAAAATAAATATTGATTTTAAGAAGAAAAAAAGAATATTTACATGATCTGGTAATTACTTATTTTCATTCAGGAATGGCAGCTATTTGTTTCTCTCAAGTTACTCTGAAGATACTGATAATATATACGTTGGATTATATGTTTTATAAGTAGAAAAGAGGAAGGGAACAAGTATTCATTAAGTGCTTTCTATGTAGTAGACTGTGCTAAGTAAGTGCTTTACCATTTTCATTTGATCTTCACAATATCCCTGAGAGATAGATGTTATTATTTCTAATTTACAGTTAAAGAAATCAAAGCAGGGAGCTTAGAAGTGATTAACCCAGGGTCACACAACTACTTTCAAAGGTTGGATTTGAAATCAGGTCTTCCTGAATCCAGGCTTAATTCACTCTGTCAACTAAGTAGCTACCTCTATAAAATTATCCTTCATTATTTAAAAATTATGTTAAAAACATTAAGATGCTTATTTAATTTGGAACAGCTATCATTCACACTCTCATCTTCTGAAGTATAGTCTCTGTTTCTTTATATAATACTTTAAAGACTAAGTTGTTACATCCAAATATGGTTATCTAAGGTTCGGTTCTAAAAATACTTATAGAATTATTGATTAATTTAGTCTGGGTAATTTAGCCCACTTTACACTTATTTAAAATCCTTTTGAATACTGTACTTGTTAAAACTATAAAGATGATGAAAAATTCTTAGTTTATGAAAGATTTCTTTTGCATTCCATCAGTTTTGTACTACTTAATAATTTTCCCCTGAGGCAATGGGGATTATGTGACCTGCCCAGGGTCACACAGCTAGTAAGTATTAAGTGTCTGAGACCAAATTGGAACTCAGATTATCTTGACTTCAAGGCCTGTGCTCTATCCACTATGCCATCTAGCTACCCTGTTTGAATTGTTCTTGACAATACTCTTAGCTACCCGATCTTTTTTTGGTAAGTGGAGTAGTTTCTATTCTGTTTTTGATCCCTGTAATGCAGTGACTTTTATATCAATTAGAACCTTACATGAATGAACAAATATTTGTCACAAGACTCATGGCTCAAAATATTTGTGGCAGCCCTTTTTGTAGTGGCTAGAAACTGGAAAATGAATGGATGCCCATCAACTGGAGAATAGTTGGGTAAATTATGGCATATGAATGTTATGGAATATTATTGTTCTGTAAGAAATGACCAGCAGGATGAATTCAGAAAGGCTTGGAGAGACTTACATCAACTGATGCTGAGTGAAATGAGCAGAACTAGGAGATCATTATACACTTCAACAACAATACTGTATGAGGATGTATTCTGATGGAAGTGGATATCTTCAAGATAGAGAAGATCTAATCCAGTTCCAATTGATCAAAGATGGATAAAATCAACTACACCCAGAGAAGGAACACTGGGAAATGAGTGTAAACTGTTTGCATTTTTTGTTTTTCTTCCCAGGTTATTTTTACCTTGCGAATCCAATTCTTCCTTTGCAACAACAACAACAACAACAACAAAATTCGGTTTTGCACACATATATTGTATCTATGATACACTATAACATATTTAATATGTATGGGAATGCCTGCCATCTAGGGGAGGGAGTGGAGGGAAGAAGGGGAAAATTTGGAACAGAAGGGAGTACAAGGGATAATGTTGTAAAAAATTACCTATGCATAAGTACTGTCAAAAAATGTTATAATTATAAAATTAATAAAAAAAGACTCATGACTTCCAAGCTCTGTTCTGAGCACAGATATTACAAATACAAAAATAAGACTGTACACAGTTTAAGAAGTTTATATTTTAATAAGGAAATATACGCAAAGGGGACTGTGGGCCAGGGAAAAGATTTTTCATAAGAGAAGTCACAGAAATGGCAAGTGAGGTCACAGGGCATTTGCTGACACTTTTCTCAATAACAATGATAATATTGATCTGAGTACTGTTCCAAAAACAAGAGCCAAGAGTGAAAAACCAGAAAGGATAGAATGAAGAGGGAAGAATTAATATACATTTGGAAAGGACAGATGATAAAGAAAAGTTTATAGGTCAATATATTTGCCTCTTTTTCATTTCTCATTTTTTAATATTAACGGCTCTATGAACAAAACAGACCAAGATTATTTCCATTTCATTCAGAATCTCCTCATTTTTTTTAATCTGATAGACTCTTAATCATATTAATTATGTAATGATATTATTGTACATACATTTTAAATTATGATATTCTGTTCATTGTAATTAAGTGACAATTTATTAAGCATCTACTATGTGCCAGCACCCAGCTAAGTACTGGGTACGCAGAAACAACAACAACAACAACAACAAAAAGATAGTCCCTATATGTATCCTTCTGAGAGAATAGAACAATGATTATTTTAAATATATAATCACTATATATAGTGATTATTTAAAATGCATTTTTACTGATTTATTTGATTTTCATAACAAATATGTTTAGCTTTATACTCCTTCCTCAAATCCTCTCAAAAATGTATCTTTTATTACAAAGGATTACTCTTAATAAAGATAAAAAGAACAAAGAAGGGGAGAAAATACCAATGAACACATCTTATAACTTTTAACCCCTACAAAGTAGCATACTTCTCATATCTATTCTTTGAATCCAAACTTATTTTCCTGAAATCTAGTAACATTCAGTTTTGATCATTTTCTTACTTTTTCTATTTACATTGTTGTAGTCACTTTTTTTTTTCTTCTTGAGTCTGCATACATTATTTTGTATCAGTATGCATAAATAATTACATGCTTCTCTGAATTAATTATGCTCATAGTTCCTCTTAAGAAAATAATTTTAAGTTGCATTCACATACACCAATGTGTTTAAATTTATTAAATTCATTGATATAAACTTTATATTTAATTCTTTACACAGAAGTGATACTATAAATATTTGGTGTATAATGAAACTTTATTTATTTATTTATTCTGCTGGTGCAATTGGGGTTAAGTGACTTGCCCAGGGTCACACAGCTAGGAAGTGTTAAGTGTCTGAGATCAGATTTGAACTCGTCCTCCTGACTTCAGAACTGGTGCTCTATCCACTGCACTACCTATTTGCTCGATCTTTAATGTTTTTAATAACATCTCTGAGGTATTGAGTAGATTCTGCATCAAAGTATATGGACAGCTTAGTCATTTAATTTGCAAAATTCCAAAATGCTTTCCAAAAAGTCATCTTGTTTTACAGATCCAGAAAAAATGTACTATGTCCCCATCCTTTGTCTATTTGATGGATGTGAAGTAATACCTTTAAATTGAATTTCACTTATTACTAGCTTCATACAATTGTTAATGGTTGGCAATTTTTTTGAGAAATGAGTTTTTTATTATTTTGTATAGACATTCAAGGCAGCTAGATTGCTCACTGGGTAGAATCTCTCCAGGCCTCTCTAAAGTCATCCTGTGGATCATTTCTTATAGAACAATAATATCCCATAACATATATGTACCACAACTTATTCAGCCATTCTCCACCTGATGGATATCCATTCAATTCCCAGTTTCTTGCCACTATGAAAAGAGGTGCCACAAACATTTCTGCACATGTGGGTCCCTTTCTCTCCCTTAAGATCTTTTTTGGGATATAAGCCCAATAGAAACACTGCTGGATCAAAGGATATGCACAGTTTGATAACTTTTTGAGCATAGTTCCGTATTGCTCTTCAGAATATCTGGACCCATTCACAACTCCACCAACAATGTACTAGTGACCCAGTTTTCCCATATCCCCTCCAATATTTATCATCTTTTCCTGTCATCTTAGATAATCTGAGAGATGTGTAGAGGTATCTCAGAGTTGTCTTCATTTGTATTTCTTTGATCAATAGTGATTTAGAGCACCTTTTGATATGACCAAGTTATTTTTACCTTCTGAATCCAATTCTTCCTTTGCAACAACAACAACAACATATCCTTTGACCATTTATCCACTGGAGAATAGCTTTAATTCTTATAAATTTAAGTCAATTGTCAATATATTTTAGAAATGAGGCCTTTATCAGTACCCCTTAAATATAAAAATATTTTCCCAATATACTGCTTCCCTTCAAATCTTGTCTGCATTAATTTTGTGAGATGGCACTCTCAAATGAAAGATATCAAATTGTCCAGAAATATATAAGTTCAGGCAAATGAAAATAAAAGCTTTTTAAAGGGAAAAGAAGCTTGGAGTTTTCATCATTGACATGCTCTGAGTCCTGGATTTACTGTTACTGCATCTATCTTGGTTTTCTGACAGCTTGAAGGGTTGTGTTGATCATTATAGCCAGAACTTTTCAATTTCCTTTTGAAAGTAAAAGTTCATGGTCTGTGGCATGAGGCTTCTGAGAATTCTCCAGCTTCAGACTTTGTTTTACTAATTTGGCACTAGCCATGAGATCCTGTTCAACATGTTTAATCATTGTCTACTTCAGTTTCTTCAACAGTAAAATGCATATGACAATATCACCTACTTCCCAGAATTGAGATTAGTATAAAATAAGATATTTGTGAATTGCTTTCCAAACCTTGAAGTGTTATATAGATATCTGCTGTCATCATTGTTATCATCTTACCAAATTCTGTAATTTTTTTTATTCATCCTCCATAATATTTTTGCTCTATAAAGTTCAATAACTTTTATGAAAGTCTCTTTCCTTAAGCTCTTGAATGAAATAGAAAATAATCAAGTTTCCTATGGCATATTTTTGTTTTGTTTTGTTAATTGTTTTCTGTGGGCAGATGATTAAAAAAAAAAAAAACCCAACTAAATAGTAACTTCCTTCAATTACTTTTGTTATTCAGTCATGTCTGATTTTACTTGATTCCATTTGGATTTTCTTGGTAAAGATACTGATGTTGTTTGCCATTTACTTCTGCAGATCATTGTCCTATGAGAAAACTAAAGCAGGATCACACAGCTAGTTAGCATTTGAGACCAGATTTGAACACAGGTTTTTCTGATTCCAGGATTAGTACTCTAATATGACATCTAATTGCAATTGTTCTTCAGTCCTTTTTGTTTTCCCCTAAGGCAATTGGGGTTAAGTCACTTGCCCAGAGTTACAGAGCTAGAAAGGCTTAAGTATCTGAGATCAGATTTGAACTCAGGTCCTCCTGACTTCAGGACTGGTGCTCTATCTACAATGCCACCTAGCTGCCCCTCTTCAGTCTTTTTATATGCTTTTCAAAGAATGTTCCTAGCACCATCATTCTATTTAGTAATAATTTCCTTTTGCTTTTTCATTCTAATTTTTTCGTAAAACAGGAGTGTTGATGTGGTTAATTTTTCAAATTATTATTGTCATTGATCATTGGATATAAACATCATAATAAAATAACTGCAGCAAAATTAATATTTGTAAGTAATATCAAAATAGTATGATACATGCTACCCTTTGCTTTTTTTCTGCCACCAATAATGAAAAAGAAGAAATCTATTGGAATTGAAAACTATTTCATTATTGTAATTTATTTTCATTTTTGACACTAATGTTTTTTGTTTTTTTTTTATTTAACAAGCATCTGTTTTATTTACTTCCCTCTTTGTTGGGGGTGGAATAGGGTTTAAAAACATATCAAATATACATAGTCAAGCAAAACAAATTTCTACATGTGTAGCTTACTCTCTGGTTATATGCGCATGTGGATACATGCATACATAATATGTATATTATACATATATATACACTATAAATGTGTATATATAAATACACATTGCAGGTGAAGCCCATCTGCTTTCTTTGATAAAGTAGTCAGAATGCTTTATTATTGCTTTTCTTTAATTGTGTTTAGTCATTGCATTGATTAAATCATTTAAAGATTTTTGTGTTTATATTGTTATTAATATTGAACATTTTTCCTCTGTTTCTAATCATCTCATTATGTATCAGAAGTTGAGAATGATTTTAAACATTTTTGGTAATTTCATGTGTTTCCATGGCCAAAGAATTCATCACTTTGTGATCAGCATTTTGTTAATGAATCTCTATTTTTGGCAAAATCAGTCACTTGAAAACACATCCAATTCTGTCATAAAAACTATACTTATTAGAATTTGGTAGCTCTCCTGTTCCACGGGATCCTTATTGCTAGTTCCATTGAAAGATGAGATATTGTATCAAGTTTTATAAAGGAAAATATGATTATATATGGATATGACTAAAAATACTGCAAGTATCAGATTTCATAAAAGTAGCTATGCATATTTAAATACTTTGTTTTCAATTGAGGATGGAAATCATTAATAATCATATTAAAATATTGTACAAAATATTTATTAATCATTTTTCATAGTCAAGTTAACTTCTTCCACAGATTCCCATGTATTTGTGAAAAATATAGGTAAATGCATTCTTTCAAATTACAATGAAGCCATGAAGAAGTTCTGTTGGTCCACTATGAGGAGGGTGATAGAAGAAATATATGCTTGCTTTCCAAAATTAGTGATGTTGTTACAGGATTTGTTTGTTGTTTAAATCCTAAGAAAATAAATAAGCTAGTATCTGTCAAGTGACCATTTAGATACATATTAAAAATAAGCATTACCTTAAAACCAGAGGCAAACATAAAATTTTGTTTCAGTATATCAAAGTGTATTTTCATTTTTATTTAGAAATGTTGCGAATATAATTAATTAATCAAAACTCCTAGATGCTGTTCAAACCTTATTAGCCTTGTTATTTCTTTGCTGTCATTTGCCAAGTTTCCATGGACTTTTAAAGTTTGAAAAATAGACAGGTGTGGAAAATAAATTAACTGCTGAAACTATGGCAACAGGGTTTGTCAGGGAATCTAAATTGTTTAATAAGCCAGAACACCAGTCCTCCAAAACTCCAAGATGACCACAAACAGGTTTAATTTCGTATTTCCCATACTGCCTTTCATGCATTTTTCACCTTGGGTTACGTGGAAATGACTTACATTATAACTGGAATTTAAAAGAGGACTACAACATCACTATAGATATCCCAAGTAACAAATCCTAGAAGGTTACCTCATCACAATGCACTACTCTCTGTTTTGACTTGAGGGTACAATATAATTGCTAGTCAAGAATCGAACACGGTGCAAAATATTCATTTAGCATTTTCTCACACGGAGTTAAATTCTCTCAGCTACTCTTGTCAAGCAAATGAATTTCTGGCATTGCAGACCAGTGGGGCATCACTTAAAAATTACTGATTTAGTGCATTAAATGTATTCTAGCCAAGGCAGTGTTAATGTGACTTTTAGGAAGTCTCACAGTACCAAGAAGTCATATGGAGGCTGTTTCAAAAAACAGAGAGCATAGTGCTAGAAAGGCCCTAATCTGCTGCATTGCAGAGAAAGCAAAGTTGGATGCTAGAAAATAAGTTCAATGTTATTTCAAATCATTTGCTACATTTCAGAATGATGGCTTGAGCTTTCTATTCCCTAGAACGACAAGTAATTTCCCATGGCTAGAACTGTAATATAGGAGAACTCATCAACACTCTTACTACAGAGCTGAGACAACAAACACTTCAGATTTCAAATTGCCATATTAATTCTTCAAAAATAAATAAAAAACCTCTTCCAAAAGCAATGTAAACTAGTTAAACTTTTCTTTTATCCACCATGGGCAAATTACTTTTAATACTGTAAAATAAAAGGATGGTGGAACAGAATGAAGAAAAAGCATTGTTTTTATTTTTAAAAATGCATTAGTAATGTAATTTGCTACTACTCTTCTTGCTATTTTTAGTGCAAAGAAAATCAATATAGGCAGAAAGATAAAATTCTAATTGCTATATAACAAAGATTTTACCAAAAAAATCTTATAATACCCATTGTAATTTGGTTTTAATGTGTTTCATTAAGAAATGTCCATAGATGTTGCAAAGTCCAATTATCAATTCACCAAAATTTATTATGTCTGCATTTTCTCCCATCTTTTCCCTCCTATGTCCTCTTCCAATTAACCTATATATCTTGTCCCACTTTGATTAATCTACACACCCTTTTGTACCCAGCCTTACTCTATTCCTTCCACTTTTATTTCATTATAAATTTTGGACGGTTTTATAGTCTTCTGGATACATACATACAGTTGTCTTTTTAACCCATTCCCTATGTAAGTAGTATTTTAGAACTATCAGTCCTCCTCTCCTATATAATTCCTCTATGGCAATTTTTTCTCTCATACCTCATTCATATAGCCTAATTATTGTTGTTGCCTTTTCCTACACAATTTTATTTTTTCAAATTATATCATGCTTAGTTCTATCCCAATCTTTCTTTTGAACTACCCAAATAACAATAGAAGTTTTAATCATATGCTTTACATTTCTACATATAAAATAGAAATACCTTATGTGTATTAAATTCCTTGAAATTAGTCTTTGATTTTAAGTGATTTTTTTAATGAATTTGGTTTTGTTTGCCACAAAATACTGAAAACCTGGTACTTCATTGAATATCCATTTTGTTTTGTTTGGTATTATACTTAATTTTGCTAGATATAATATTTTTGGCCATAATCTTATTTCCACAAATCTTCAATATATAATAATATAAGATCTGTGGTCTTTTATTATAGCTACTAATAAGTCTTGTGTAATTCTAATTGTGACTCCAGAGTATTTGAGTGTATTTTTTTTTTTTGTTAATGTTACTTATAAAGTTTACTCTTTGATATGGGTGTTTTGAAATGTATCAATAATGTTCCTATTGGTTTAACTTATAGTATCTCTTTCAGGTAGTGATCAGTAATTTTTTTCTATATCTACTTTCTTTTCTTCTGATACTTCAGGATATTTTTCTTTAATTATATATTTTGTTGTATTATTTCATCCAGATTGGGGTTTTTTGGTAATAATTTTCAGGTAGTCCAATTTTTCTTAGGCTTTCTCTTTTTGATCTATTGTACAGAATAATTGTTTTCCTTAAAAGATGTCTGAAATGCACTTTTCATTTTTCATTCTTTATATTTTACTTTATTATTTTTTGGTCTCATAACTTCCCTGGCTTCGCCTTGCCCAATGTTAAGTTTCAAAGAATCATTTTCTTCCCTAAGACTGTATCTCCTTTTTCTACTTGGCTTACTTTCTTTTCAGATTCTCCTTTATTTGTAGATTTTTTTATGATTTATTTTTAGTTTTTCTTCAATCTCCCTCATTTGATTTTTATTGTTAAAGGTTTTTATTTTCAAAACATATGCATAGATAATTTTCAATATTCAGCCTTGCAAAGTCTTGTGCTCCAAATTTTTATTCTCCATTTCACCACCTCTCCTCTAGGTGGTTAATCCACAAGTTAATCCAATATATGTTAAACAGTATGATTTTTCTATACATAATCCCATAATTATCATACTGCACAAGAAAAATCAGATGAAAAAGGAAAAATAAGAGAAAGAAAACAAAATGCAAGTAAACAACAACAAAAAGATTAAAAACACCATGTTGTGATCTACATGCAGTTCCCACAGTCCTCCCTCTGGTTGCAGATGTTGCGATGTAAAATGATGTCTTGGTTCTACTTACTTCACTTACCATCAGTTTATGTAAGTCTGTGCAGGCCTCTCTGAAATCCTCCTGCTAATCATTTCTTATTAAAAAAATAACACTCTATAATATTTATAAACCCTAAATTATTAGCTCCAACTGATGAGCATCCACTGAGTGTCCAGTTTCTTGCCACTACATATAGAGCTGCCAAAATGATTTTTGCACATATGCTTTATCTCCTTTAGGATCTCTTGGGATACAAAACCAGTAGAAACACAGTTGTATCAAAGAGTATTTTGTTTCATAGACACAGTTTCAAATTGTTCTTCTGAACGGTTGATTCAGTTCACATCTCTACCAACAATGTATTAGTGTCCCAATTTTCCTATATCATCTCCAACATTCATCATTATCTTTTCCTATCATTTTAGTCAATCTGAGAGATGTATAGGTATCTCAGAGTTGTCTGAATTTGCATTTCTCTGATCAATAGTGATTTTTCATATGACTAGAAATTCACTTTTTCATATGACTAGAAATAGTTTCAATTTCTTCATTTGAAAACTGTTCGTATCCCCTGAGCATGGAGAATAGTTTGAATTCTTATAAATTGAAATCAATTCTCTATATATTTTCAAAATGAGGTCTTTATCAGAACCCTTAAATAATAATAATCACAATTATAATCCCAGTTTATTGTTTCCTTTCTTGTCTGCATTGGGTTTGTTTGTACAAAAACTTTTTAATGGAATATAATCAAAATTATCCATTTTGTATTCAATAAGGTATTCCAGTTCTTCTCTGGCCACAAATTCCTTCTTTCTCCACAGATCTGAGAAGCAGAATATCTATTGTTCTTCTAATTTGCTTATAATATCACTTTTTGTGTCTAAATAATGAATCCATTTCAACCTTATCTTAATATAGTGTGTTAGGTGGGGCCAATGTCTAGTTTCTGCCATACTAATTTCCAATTTTCCTAGCAAATTTTGTCAAATAATGAGTTCTTATATCAAAATCTGGGGCCTTTGACTTTGTCGAACACTAGATTACTACAGTCATTCACTATTTTGTGTTATAAACCCATTCCACTGATCAACTACACTATTTCTTAATCAGTACCAAATGGTTTTGTAACTGCTGATATATAATAGAGTTTTAGGTCTGGTACAGCTAGACCGCCTTCATTTGCAATTTTTTTTAATTAATTCACTTGAAATTCTTGGCCTATTTTTTTCAGATGAGCTTTGTTATTACTTTTTGAGCTCTGTAAAATAATTTATTGGGAGGTTGATTAATATGGCATTAAATAAGTAGATTTATTTAGTTTATATTGTCATTTTTATTATATTAGTTTGGCCTATCCATGTGCACTTGATATTTTTTCCAATTGATTAGATCTGACTTTATTTGTGTGAAAAGGGTTTTGTAATTGTATTCATGTAGGTTTTTAATTTTCCTTCACAAGTAAGACTATATTATCTACAGTTATTTTAAATGGAACATCTCTTTGTATTGCTTGCAGCTGGACTTTGTTGATAATATATAAAATGTTGATGATTTATGTGGATTAATTTTGTATCCTGCGACATTGCTAAATTTGTGAATTGTTTCTACTACTTTTTTAGTCGATTCTACAGGATTCTCTAAGCATATCATCATATCATATGCAAAGAGTGATAATTTGGTTTCCTTATTATCTACTCTTATTCCTTTAATTTATTTTCTTCCCTTGTTGCCAAAGCTAACATTTTAATACAGTATTAAATTGTACTGGTGATAGTGGGCAAACTTGTTTAACCCCTGATCTTATTGGAAATGGTTCTAGTTTATCCCCATTACATATAATGGTTGCTAATGCTTATAAATTGATGCTAATGATCATTTTAAGGAAAATTATTTTTATTACTATACTTTCTAGTGTTTTTAGTAGGAATGGGTATTAGATTTTGTCAAAAGATGTTTTCTGTCAAATGATATGATTTCTGATAGTCTGGTTATTAATATAGTCAATTATGCTATTAATTTTCCTCACATTGAACCAGTCTGCCATTTGTTATAAATCCAATGTGGTTATGGTGTATTATCCAAGAGATAACTTTCTGTAATCTCATTGCTAATATTTCATTTAAGATTTTTTCATTAATATTCATTAGGGAAATTGTTCTATAATTCTTTCTCTGTTTTTGACCCTACCTCATTTCAGTATCAGCACCATATGTATTTCATAAAAGGAATTTGGTACAACTCTCTCTTTCTCTATTTTTCCAAATAATTTTCATACTGTTGGAATTAACTGTTCTTTAAATGTTTGGTAGAATTCAATTATAAATCCATCTGGCCCTGGAGATTTTTTCTTAGGGAATTGGTTAACAGTTAATTCAATTTCTTTATCTATAATAGGCTAGTTAAGTAATTTATTTCCTTCTCTGTTAATCTACATTTTTGTAAGTATTCCTCGATTTCACTTAGATGAACAGATTTATTGAAATATAATGGGGCAAAATAGCTCTGAATTATTGCTCTAATTTTCTCTTCATAAGTGAAAAGTTCTCCCTTTTCATTTTTGATACTAATAATTTGATTTTCTTATGTTCTTTTTTAATTAAATTAACTATACATTTAGCAATTATTTTGTTTTATTTTTATTAATTCAATAGTTTTTTTTTATTTTCAAATTTTATTGATTTCCACTTTTATTTTCAGAATTTCAAATTTGGTATTTAATAAGGTGTTTTTAATTTATTCTTTTTCTAGATTTTTTAGTTGCAAGCCCAATCATTGTTCTTCTCTTTCTCCATTTATTGCAATCTCAAGCATCTCGAGATATAAAATTTCCCCTGTTTTGGTTGCATCCCACAAATTTTGGCATGTTGTCTCATTATTATCATTCTCTTGGACGAAATTATGGATTGTGTTTATTTGTTGTGCCACCCACTCTTTCTTTAGTCTTAGATTATTTAATTTCCAAATAATTTTTGGTCTATTCTCCCTTGTGTTTTTATTGCATGTAATTTTTTATTGCATCATGATCTGAAAAAAATGCATTTACTATTTCTGCCTTTCTGCATTTGATTTTGATGTTTTTATGCTGTAATATATTTTTGTGTGTGTAGGTTCCATGTGTAGCTTAGAAAAAAATATATTCCTTTCCTTTTCTATTCAATTTTCTCCAAAGTTCTATCATACCTAAAATTTTAAGAATTCTATTTACCTCCTTGACTTCTTCTTACTTTTTTGTGATTTGATTTAGCTAGTTCTGAGAGAGCAAGGTTGAGATCCTGCACTAGCATAGATTTTCAGTCGAATTTTTCTTGCATCTCTCAACTTTTCCTTTAGGATTTTGTCCCTTTGGAACCCTTATATTTTGCACTGATATCACTTTATTATCTATGGTACCCTTTAACAAGTATGGGATGTAGTTTCCTTCCATATCTCTTTTAATTAACTCTATTTTTGCTTTTGCTTGATCTGAGATCAGGATTGTTACCCTTGCTTTTTATTGTTTTGTTTTTTAACTTCAACTGAAGCATAATAGATTCTATTTCAGCCCTTTACCTTTACTCTGTATGTATCACTCTGCTTTAAATATGTTTTTTTAAAAACAACATATTGTAGGATTGTGGCTTTTAATCCAGTCTGCTATTTAGTGTTCTTTATGGGAAAATTCATCTCATTCACATTCACTGTTGAATGTATTTCCCATCATCTTGTTTTCCCCAAGTTGTACTTTTCTTTTTCCTTTCCTTTCCCCTTTTCCCTCCTCCCCAGTATTTGCTTCAACTTCTACCTCCCTTAAACAATCCTTCTCTTTTACAGCACTTATGTGTGTGTGTGTGTGTGTGTGTGTGTGTGTGTGAAGCTAACTAGGTCTGATATTTTCTCTTTGAGACAAATCTGATAACAATAAGATTTGCCAATGTTCGTGGCCCTCCCTTTTCCCTTTTAATTATAATAAGTCTTTTTTTGCCTCTCCACAAGATGTAATATACCCCATTTTACCTCCATTTTCCACTTTGTTTCAGCACAATCTCCTTTCCACTTCTAATTTTTTAAATATTATTACAATAAAATCAAATTATATCTGTACTCTCTAAATATAGCTATAACAGAAATACTATTATACTGAAAATACTGAAATACTCAAGAGTTAAACATATCATCTTCCTATATATGGATTTAAGATTTTTACCTTTTAAAAGAAAGTTTTGATGTTTTTTTTTTTTGTTTTTTTTTTTTAATTTCCTTTTTTGCCTTTTTATGCTTCTCTTGAGTTTTGTATTTGAAGATCAAATTTTCTGTTCGGCTCTGGTCTTTTCATCAGAAATGAATGAAATTCACCTATTTCATTGAATATCCACCTTTTTTCTGGGTAAATGATCCTTGGCTACAATCCAAATTCCTTTGCCTTTAGGAATATCAAATTCCAGGGCCTTTGATCCTTTTAAATGGAAATTGCTAGGGCCTGGGTAATCTTGATTGATGATCTTTAATATTTAAATTCTTTCTTACTGTTTGCAATTTTTTTTGATCTGATAATTCTAAAATTTAGCTATCATATTTCTCAGAGTTTTCTTTTTGGAGTCTCTTTCAGGAAGTGATCAGTAAATTCTTTCAATTACTATTTTACCATCTGGTTTTAGAACACTAGGGTAGTTTTCCTCGATAATTTCCTAAATGATGATATCAGTCTCTTTTTCCATTATGTTTTTGGGACGTCCATTAATTCTTAAAATGTCTCTTCTAGATTTATTTTCCAAGTCAGTTGTTTTTTGCAGTGAGGTATTTTACATTGTCTTCTATGTTTTCATTTTTTTGGTTATGACTGATTCTTGAAGTCTCATTGAGCCATTCACTTCCATTTGTCCAATTCTAATTTTTAGTAAATTATTTTATTCAGTTAACCTATTTATCTCCTTCTGCATTTAGTCCACTGAATTTTTAATTGAGATGTTTTGTTCTTTGCTTTTTTTTTCCATTTCATGAATTCTGTTTTTCAACAAATAGGTTTCTTTATCAAAATCTATTTTGTAATGAGTTATATGCTTTTTCCATTTCATCAAACCAATTTTAAGGGGTTGTATGATTTTTCATTTCATTAAATCTATTTTTAAGGAGTTTTCTTCAAATAGATTGTTCCCTTTTTCAAAACCTCTTGGAATGTTCTCATTTCATTTCTTCATTTTTCTTCTCTTTTAACATCCTTTTTGAATTCTTCCAAGAGAGCTTTGTGAGATGAGTATCAACTCATATCATCTTTTGGGGCTTCATCTGGATATAATTTGTCTTTATAATCCTCAGAGTTTGAGGTCTGTTCTTCTCTTTCTCCATAAAAGCTATCTATGGTCATAGTTCTTTTTTTTTTTCTTTTTGCTCATTTTTTTTTAAAGATTGAGGTCTGCTCTTAGGGCAAAGGGTGAATTGTCTCTAGCTTCCTCTACAGGCAATAGCAGCTTTAGGCTGTCCTGGTTTGGTGATGCTGACTTTCTTCCAGTGCTTTGTGGGCATGGCCAGGTCCAAAGTTTTTCTGGGGTTCAGAGACTCACTATTTGCCTTTTGTAATAATTACTATACTTTCTAGAAAATGAAAGTCCCTGTGGCTGAGGTAAAGGCTACCTTCCAGATCACCTAATCCCAAAGATCAAAGCTTGTGTTTCAAAAGAACTAGCCTTAATGTGTTTACCCTTTATGGGGTCAAATCACCATTCTGATAGCTTTCTTTGGATCTTTTCCAAATATCCCAGAAGGAATACTATTGTTTCTCACATCATTTGTTTTAGCTGTTCTATTGTCACCCTAAGTACGGTTCTTTTTCTTGTTTGTAGGGGAGTTATAGAAAACTTGGAATTTTCTGGCCTTGTCCTCCTTTTCTCCACATCCTCTCTCATTGGCCAAATTAAACATTTCTGCATGCATAAGTAATTCCATTATATCCTGTTTAGTATATCACACTCTGTCTATGTCATACCCTCTCTCTCTTTTATCTTCAGTATTTCCTTGTTTACCAATTGGATCCCTATTCCTATGAACACATACATACTTTAACTATTCTCAAAAAAAATTTACTTGATACATGCATTCTTCTTAATTTTTCTTCTATATGCCTTCAGTATTTGGTATCTAGAATCCTTGTGAAGGCTGTTTAAAATTATACTATAGTGCACAGTTTGCTAGCCTTGGAAGAAAGAAGATTTGGATTGAAATATTATGACTAGTATTAATTTCCTTTGTGAATAATCTCTTAAAATGTTTGCTAAGTGGCATAGAGAATAGAGCACCAGCCCTGAAGTCAGGACAACCTGAGATCAAATCTGGCTTCTGGCTTCAGACACTTAACCCTTCCTAATTGTGTGGCCCTGGGCAAGTCACTTAATCCCAATTGCCTTAGCAAAAAGAAAAAAAAAATGGATGGATGGATAGATAGATAGATATTGTAAAGAATCTGGGTAATCCAGAAAGATGGTGCTAACTTTCAGGAAAACACACACACACACACACACACATATGTTTAATCCAAGGTTCAGATAGTTTGAGATTAGCCACAAAGGAAGCAAGTACTAGATGTAATATTTGAATATGTTTTCTTTTTTCCTAATGTAGCAAGCACTCTAGTATAGTATACTATTCCTCTAATTGAAAAGGATTAGCAACTAGAAGACTGAGTAAAAAATAACAATTAAGAAGAGATATCACTGAAAATAAGGATTTTGAAAGGCATGGATATATTCTATTTTGAGCAGGGGGACAATTTTGGTGAATGAAAGGAGGGAGATGGCAGAAGTTTGAGTAAAAATAACAATTTGTAGAATTTAGATGTAATGTAGAATGTATAAATATAAGTAATAAGCAATGAGGATAGAAAAACATGAATATATTTGTAAAGAACCTTAAAATCCATAGTTCATTGGTATGAGGAATCTAATGCAGAAAATATATTTGAAACTTCTGTTCAGTGATGTCACATTTTTACTACATAAAAGGTTTTACATAATTTCATAGAAACTAATTTAACCATGAATATAAATTTTCTAGAAGTAGGAAAAATATCTTTGTAATGAATGTTTTCTAGCTTAAATTTTCCTCTCTACCTTAAGATGTGGTACTTTAGCACTTTCATACATTAACTTCTGACTGTATAAATTATAAATCAGGAGGGACCATTAGGGGAGTCTCACTAGACACATGCTTGTGATAGTTATAGACAAGGACATTTTATTTAAAATCCTATGGGATACTGTATTACCATTGTAAATCTCTCTCTTTGCATCCTTACTATGCTACTTAATAGCTTTTCATTTACTTAATGAGTAATTTGTGAGTTTTTGAAATATAACTAATTGAAGGTTTTTTGGTGGGGGGAAATGGCATGGAGTTCTTGATGTCACTGGTGTCTAACATTGGTCTTTAAAATTAAATACCCCCAAATGTAAGACAAAAAGCATGACCTCTCTACAAAATCACCTCATTTGGGAAAAGATAAAAAATCATTTGGAAGGATGTAACAAATTCCTGTGTTTCTTAGTCTATTTAGCCAACAGGTTTGGGGCTATTGGATAGAATTATCTTTTTCCATATCCTTACTTCTCTTATCTTCAAAACAGATTTGTGTAGCACTCTTCAAATATAAATCACTGCAATAAACCATAATAAAGCACTATATTTATGTATATTCAGACTAGGTTATTAAAGACTGCTTTTTTCTTTGTTATCCAGAAACTCTTCCCAATCTTTGTCATTTCCATATCCTTATACTGCCTAAAATCTTCAATTTTAGAGTTATTCTTGTTAAACCATTGATATTACACACACTTGCCATAGTTCCTATGGAATCAAATATCTCCTCAGTGCTCATATCTAATATGTTTTCACTGAAATCATTAAAAAAATTACATAGGAGTAACCCAATGATATTAAAAGTAGCAGACTAGAAATCAAAAGAACCAGATTCTACTTCTGTCACTATTTATATAGCATTAAGAAAAGCATAGAAGTTCCTCCACTGTTCTAAGGTTTATAATATAGAAGTATGGTAATAAAAATTTAACAATGAGCTATCAAAAATGTATCCATAAATTATTTTTAAGTTTAATCTGCATTATTAAGGTTTTTCCATCACTTCCTTAAGTCTCAATAATCAATAAAACAAAAAAGAAATCAAGATATTTCTGAGGTATAAATTGTCAAATTAAAATTAAAAATTGAAAAATTGCCTTTCACAAGGTGGTATGACCTAAATCCAGCACACACACATGCTATATATGAGAAAATTGTAGGGTATTTTAAAGTTTACAAAACACCATATTTATTATCTCATTCAATTGTCTCAAAAATAATCTGGGTATCATAGATTTTATTATACAACCTTTGTAGAGGAGAAGACTGAAAAGTGACTTGCCTCTAATCACACAGCTAATGAGTAAGAGACACAATGTAAACCCAAATCTCTCAATTCTAAGTCCCACGCTTTTAATGCCATAGAAGCCTGTGTATTTTATTCCTTATTTATTTGTAAATAATTTCTGACTTGTCTATTTCATAGTAATATTGTGAAAAATCAAATGAGTTTACTAAAATATTTAGTCTGCCTTTATGAAGTTACCATTTTGGGATATAAAAGAAATTCCTAAATATAAAAGTAGCCCACAAACAGAACAGTGCATGAAGAAATAATGTGCTCCCAATCACTGCAGATATTCAAGAAAGGTCTAGAAGATGATTTTCAAGGACATTGTAGAATGAATTCCTGTTCAGGTAGAGTGTGGACCAAATGACTACTGAGGTCCTTGCTCACTCCAACATTTTGGGATTAATAGATAAGTGTGTGCTTCATGCTGCTCTAACAATTAACACACAAATGTTCATTTCCTGACATCCTTATCCAGGAAAATTGGGTTTGAGAGGAGTAAGGATTGAGAGGAGTAGCTTGCAGCAATTCTCCACTGCTGAGACATATTAAACTATGCCATCAATGAATAAATATTTAAATGTTTTCTGAGTAGAATATGAATATGACTTAAAATTTGTAGAGTTTTTTTTTTTTTTTTTAAGTGGCAGCTAGGTTGCTCAGTGGGTAGAGAGCACTGCACCTGAAGTCTGAAAGACCTGAGTTCAAATCTCACTGTGTAACCTTGAGAAACTCACATAATCTCTGTTTTCCTAATACATAGGAAAAGGAAATGTAAAGTCACTGCTAAGAACGACTTCCACCCCCTTCTGCTCACACATTCTACATAGAATTAGTTTGCTATGGTCCACAGGGTCATGAAAAATCAGACACTATTTAATCTTAATAACAAATTCTTTTCACTGAACCTAAGTATGATTGGCCAAAAGAATAAACATTTGCTGATTCTATTTGAGAGATTTAATAGATTAGGATAATTTTCTTTTATCTGGTGTGCAAAGTTTACTATCCTGAATTCAGAAGGAAATATATACAACATACTCAATAATTGCTTCAATCAAGAATAGAAGTGGAATACAGCCCACTTGCAGATATGACAAATCTGCACTGTCATTTTTAAGTTTTCACTTAGCAAAAGTCTTCTTTTATCTAACCTGGACAAAGAAGAGGTAAAGCAAAACTGGGACACAGTTTAAGAATAGAGTCCCATATCTTCTGAGTCATATCTCAGATCACATTTGTGGAAAATGTTTGGAAAAAGTTGTCTTTGAAGTGAATGAGCATCTGTCAGGTTTGGTAAAGAGCCCACTGATTTGTTCTTGTAATATGGCTCCAAGAAAAATGCTAAAATTATTTGAAAAAGAGAACCAGTGTTCCTAAATCTATAAATGTGTCCTGTTTGACAGGTGATGACATATAATTTAGTTATACAATTTACAACTAATTTAAGATAAGACAACTCACAGCATCAGCAGCCACAAGATGTAGATTTTTTTTTTTAAAACAATGAAATTTGTCAAAGTAGAGGATTAGAAAATCAGTGGAATCAAAGTATGGTTTTTATTTTTTGTCTAAAGTTTCAGACAATAACTATATTGCAAGTATAAAAATAAATACATTCAATCACTGGAAACTGAAATTAACTTCCTGTCCAATAAGTAAATTTTGAGCTTTTTATTTCATTAGTTTTAAAGTATATTTTCATAGAAGAATTAAACCAAGAAATTCAATGTAAATGAAATAAATTAGGCAATAGCAAATTTGTAAGCATATGTGCAAATAAATGTATACACATATATAAATAAACATAATATATGTATAATACTTTTAATTTTTGTACTATGCTCAAATTTTGTTTTCACATTTATAAAACAACAGTTTATCTATTTTAGTATATTTTTTTCTTTTTTGTCTTTAAATCAATTATAGGTATGCATATTTACATATATGGCATGGAATAGTTGTGTCAAACTCAAATAAAAGAACTGTATATCAACTTAGAAAACCACAAATTAACATTATCTATATGGTATTTTTATCTTGTCAAAAAATTCCTAATTACATTTCAATCTTGTTTGCATCAGGAGGGCATGGAGAAAAACTTACTATGAATATCTCTCTTTATGTCCTACCTGATACATAATTAATCTATAATTTTGGTCAAATTATATAGATGTTCAATGGCTAAGGCCACTTGGGCATGAAGTTCAATCCCATCAGATTAAAATAAAATTGGTCAGTGCTTAATAATGTAAATAAAAATATACTACAACAATGTCAATTGTAATTTTCTCCATCAATATGGGCTGATTTCTATTTGTTTGACACCACTGCCCTAGGCAATTACATATGAATATAAATTGCAAAGGAGTTACTGATTTGCAGTAATTTGAGGGTTTTTTTCACCTGAATTTTCCTCTACCTATAATACCCAAATCTAAATAAAAACACTCAAAGAAGTTTGTGGGTGATGATGCCCAGAAGGAAAATAGTAGCTTTTTCCATAGCAGCAATTATTGTTAGAATAGGATATTTTGACAAATTATCCTCATATGTGGAATTCTTTGAGCCAGTGGATAAATGTTATTAAATAGATTTAATTGTTTAGGTTAATTTTTATATGAGAAATGGCATAAGCATGCTTTTACTTTCTTATTTAATTTGGAAACTTTGTAAAGACAACTTATTCTTTATATCCCCTATAGTGTTGTTTTTATGTATGTATACATGCATGCATAGATGTGCATAGATTAATGGAGATGTGTTTTCTACATATATATATATGTATATACATATATATATATATTTAAATATGTATATAAATTTGTCAGATAACTCAACAAGAGATAATGTAAAATAGCTGTTTACAGAAGAGAGAAGAAATATGGAGTGGGACACAAAAAAAAGGTAGTTAAAGACAATCTTTTTCAATTTTTTTTTTCTCCTGAGGTTTAGTTTTCTCTATCAGGGCTTTGCTGTATTGTCTGATTTGTCTTGCCATTTTTCTCTGCATTAATTTCAGAGAAGTATGTTAAATGCCACAATCAAAAAATCAAAAAGAAACCTAATTTTAGAAGCCTAATTCTTTTAGCTTAATTAGGTGATATTATTACTGTAACAGAAATGTGAGCAATTATGTTTTAAGATGAATGATGCTGAGAAAATTTTGAAAATGATATTTCCAAGAATGCTAGACTATCCAAACACAATAAGTTATTTCTATATTCCTCTCTTTTCAGTACCCTCAAATTTCATAATACAAACATAAAATCAAACTTCAATTAAAGTGTTGACAATATCTATGTGCCTTTGCAATAATGATTACCTCTTTAAAAAATCACAAGAAAATTGCTAGAACTCTCCAGAATTTTCTCAGAAATAATGTTAAAAAGTAAGCCTCTAAATACATTCTGGAATGACAGATCCCACAGGAAGGATCACATTTTCAAACTCAAGGGATTCAGGAAAGATCTCCCATTTGGGTAAAAGGTGAGTGCATCTCAATACAGATGGCATTAGAGCAAGGAAGCACAAGGCTTTTAGACATAGCATAGAGACTTCTTGATTCTGCTAGAATCAAGCTAGAGCATGTCAGTTTAAAGGTCTCTAGTCCCAGTGCAGAAGGCAAATTGTGAGCCCCTGAACTCCAACACAGCTGGCAGGATTAGGCCTGGATACTTCAGGACATGTGTAAGTCACAAACACCTGAGGCCCCTGTGTGGAAAGCCACTGAACAAGCATCTATTTCTAAGCATTCCCTATGTCCATGACCAAAGCTCAACTTTAAAAATCTTGAAATGGATTGAAAATGAGTAAGAAACATAAAAGATCCCTGACCATAGGAAGCTAATAAAATGGCCTAAAAAATCAAAACACAAACTCAGTAGAGGACAGCAGTGGCAAAATTTCAACATATGAAGCCTCAAAGGGAATTTAAATTGATTTCAAGTACAAAAAAAATCCTCTTAGAGAGTTCAAAAAGAATTTTGAAAAATCAATAAAAGATGTTGAAGAAAAATGGTGAAAAGAAATGAGGTTACAGAGGAAAATGATGGAAAGAAAAAAAAAAAAAAAAAAACAGCTTGCAAAAGGAAAAACAAAAAATTGACCAAGAAAACAATTCCTTAAAAAATAGAGCTCCCTAAATTTGAGTAGGGGGGAGGAAAATCTACTAAAGAAAGTAACTTCTTTAAAAGTAGAAGTGGCCAAATGATACAAGAAAATACAATAGCTAATTGAAGAAAATAATTTCTTAAAAAATTAGAATTGGGCAAGCACCTTTCATAAAATTATCTAAGAAAAACTCCACTGATATCATAGAACCAGAATTTAAAATAGTCATTGAAAAGATTCACCAATAATCTCCAGAAAGAGATCCCAAAAGGAAAACCTCAAATAACCATATGGCCAAATTCCAGTGTTATCAGGTCAAGAAGAAAATATCATAAGCAGCCAGAAACAACTCAAATATCAGGGAAATACAGTATATTACCCAGGACTTAGCATGTTCTACATTAAATTGTCAGAAGTCTTGAAATATGATAATTTGGAAGGCAAAGGAGTTTGTATTACAATCAAAGAATCAATTACCCAGCAAGATTGGGCATATTTTTCCCCTGAGGCAATTGGGGTTGTGATTTGCCCAGGCTCACACAGCTGGGAAGTGGAAAGTGTCTGAGATCAGATTTGAACTCAGATCCTACTGACTTCAGGGCTAGTGCTCTATCCAGTGCACCACCTAGCTGCCCCTGAGCATAATATTTCAAAGAAAAGATGGATATTCAATGGAAAAGATGGATATTCAATGAAATAGAGCACTTTCAAATTTTCTTGATGAAGATACCAGGTATGAACAGAAAATTCAGTCTTTAATATCTAAAGACACAAAAAGTAAGTACAAAACATTTTTCAATAAAATTCCTACATAGAAAGATGATAGTTGTAACTTTTGAGAATTGTATCTCTATTACAGAAGTTAGAAGGAATATTCATAGACAGAGTGTGAGTATAAAATGACTTTGATGTCACATTTGCCTTAAATGGGTTGAGAAAAAGAATTGTACTTGGGAAAGAAGAAAGAGAGAGGGACAAGTGGGTAAAGTATATCATATGAAAAGGCACAGAGACTTATTATAGTAGCAGGAAAAGGGAGGGGTGAGCATTATTTAAACCTTACTTTTATTGAGTTTGGCTTAAAGAGGGAATGACATATACTCAGTTGAATATATAATTTTATCTTACTCTATTTGGACCTAGAAAGAGAGGGCTTAAAGACAAGAAACACAGGAGATGATAGAAGGAAGGGCAAAAATAGGAAGAAGGTGGTGGAAAAAAAGGACAATCCAATGGAAAGAAGGGCAGATTGAGGGAAATAGTTGATGAACAGGAGTGAAACATTGGTGATAAGGGATAGAATATAGTGAAAAGTATAGATGGGGCAAAATAGGATGGAGGGAAATACAATGTTAGTTACCAAATTTGTTAATGTGAATGTGATGAACTCTTCTATGAAACAGAAGCAGACAACAGAGTGGATTAAAACCATGATACTACATTATTTTGCTTACAAGAAACACATTTGATGCAGAGAGATATATACAAAGGAAAGTTCAAAGGCTAGAATATATATTTGATTCAGGTAAAGTTAAAAAAAAAAAGCATGGTAAACAATTCAGTCTAAGATAAAGCAAAAGCAAAATTAGGTCTAATAAAATGGAAAAAGAAGGAAACCACATCTTTCTAATCACACCAAAGATAATAAAATAACAATAGTAAACATAGATCTACCAAGTATTATAACAACCAAATACTTAGAGAAGGAGTTAAGTGAATCACAAGATAAAGACAGCAAAATTATACTGATAAGGCACCTAAAGCTTCCTCTTTCAAAAACAGATAAATCTAGCTACAAGATAAACAAGAAAAAAGTTAAGGAGATTAATAGAATTTTAGAAAAGCTAGGTATGATAGACCTCTAGAGATAATTGAAGGGGCATAGAAAGGATTATATCTTATTGTCAGTGGTATATGGCACCTATAGAAAAACTGACCATGCATTAGGACATAAAAACCTCACAATCAAATGTAAAAAGGCAGAAATATTAAATTTATTTAAAATTACACGTCATAAAGGTCCATAGAAAGACACACTAAAAATCAACTGGAAAATAGTTTAATCTTAAAGAATGAATAGGTTGAACAAAAAAAATCAGAGCTTGACCGTAAAGGTCACAAAAAAGGAGAAAAAGAGCAGAACAGAACCTTAATCATAGAAAGTTATTATGATGTCAGGGAAAATCAAAACACCAAAATATCTCTTATATGTGTGGACAAAATGCCCCTCACACATGAAACCTCAAAAAAGGTATGAACTGGTTTTAAGCCCAAAGAGCTTTCTTGGAAGTGCTTATAAAAGGATTTTAAAAGGCAAATAAGACAGAAGAAAAAATGTAAGTGAAGAAATGTAAGAAGAAAATATAATATATCTCATTGAAAAAAACAGCTGATATGAAAAATATATCCAGAAGAAACAGTTTAAAAATTATTAGCCTACCTGAAGGCTAATAATAACCAAATAATAACCAAAATAATAATAATAATAATAATAATAATAATAATAATAATAATAACCAAATAATAACCAAAAAAAAAAAAAGAACTTGGATATAATTTTCCAAAAGATCGTCAAGGATAAAAGCTCTGCTATACTAGGACAAAAAGACAAAATAATCATTGAACAAATCTATCTCTCTTCTCTGGGAAGAGATCCCACAAGGGAAAGTCCAAGAAAATTTCTTGCAAAACACTAGAATTGTAATTTCAAGGTAAAAATACTGAAGGCTGCCAGGTAAAAAGAAAACAACTCAAATATTGAGGGATCTAAGTAAGGATTACACAAGATTTGTCAATTTCTGCAATTAAGGTTCAGAGGGCATGGGATATCATACTCTACAATCCAAACAACCTGGGATTACAATCAAGAATTAATTGCCCAACCAGACTGAGCATCATCTTTCAAGGGAGGAGATGGATCTTCATTGAAGCAAGAGATTTCCATTCATTTCTATAGAAAAAAAAACAAAACAAAACAAAACAGAATTAAAGAGATTTGATCTACAAATACACAACTCAAGAGAAGCATAGAAAAATAAACAATAAAGAAAAAAAAAAATATATATATATATATATATATATATATATATATCATTTAAAGGTTAAACTGTTTACATTCCTAAATGAGAAAATGATAGTTGTAACTCTTGACAGCAATATCTTTTATTGATTTAATTAGACAGAGGATGTGAGTAAAAATTGACTGGAATGTGATGATAGCAAAGAAAAAGACATTAAGTATTGGGAAAAGGTTTGTACTAGGAAAATAAAATGAGATAAATTAAACCACATGAAAAGGCACAAAAGAACTATTACAATAGAGGGAAAGAAGACATGGGAATGAGCATTGTCTAAAGCTTAATCTTATTAGTTTTGACTTAAAAAGGGAATAACATATTCACTCATTTGGGTCTAGAAATTTATCTTAGCCTATTTGGAGGTAGAAGGAAAAAAGTGGAAAGAAAAGGGAGGGGCTGGATAGAATGGAGGGGAGAATCATTAGAAGAAAACCTAAGAGAATACAGGAAGGATGATAGATAGTGAAGACAGGAGATAAGTGAATTGGGCATGACACTAAAAAACTAGTATAAGAAAAATTTAAATCCCCAGTTAAATACCAAATTAGAAATTCTGAAAATCAAAGGAAAGATTATTAAAACTGAAAGTTTGAAAACTATTGAAGTATAAATTAAAATTAAGTTTGTTTTATGAAAAAAAATCAACAACAAATTAGATAAATCTTTTGTTAATTTGATTAGAAAAAGGAAAGAAAAAAAAGTTGACAGCATCAAAAATGAAAAGGGTGAACTTACCACCAATGAAAATGAAATTAAATCAATAGTTAGGGGCTATTTTGCTAAATTGTATGACAACAAATTTGACAATTTAATTGACATGTATGATTATGCAAAAACATATAAATTTCCCAGATTAACAGAAGAGAAAATAAATTACTTGAATAATCCCATTTTAGAAAAAAAGAAATTGAGAAGCCATCTGTGAACTCCCTAAGAAAAAAATCTTTAGGGCCAGTTGGATTTACAAGTAGATTCTACCAAACATTTAAAGAAAAATTAATTTCAATACTATGAAAACCATTTGGAAAAAAAAAAGAGTCCTGCCAAATTCCTTCCATAATACAAATATGCTGTTGATACCTAAATCAAGAAGAGCCAAAACAGAGAAAGAAAAGTATAGCCCAATCTCCCTAAAAATATTGATGCAAAATTTTAAATAATATGTTACAAAAAGATTACAACAATTTATCAGTAGGATAATACACTATTATCAAGTGGCATTTATATCAGAAATTTAGGGCTCTTTCAATATAAGGAAAGCTATTGGCATAATAGGCTATATCAATAATAAAACTAATAGAAATAATATTATAATCTCAATAGATTCAGGAAATGCTTTTGACAGAATATAGCCTCAAGGTCTATTTAAAATAGTGAAGAGCAAAAGAACAAAAGGTTTTCCTTTAAATAACAAGCCATATTCATCAGCAAACATTATATGTAATGGAAATAAACTAGAATCATTCCCATTAAAATCAGTGGTGAAACAAGGATTCCCATCCACCACTATTTTTCAATGTTGCACTCAAAATGTAAGCTTTAGCAAGAAGAGAAAAAGACATTCAAGGAATTGGACCCAAGCAAGGAGGAAACAAAACTAGGTTGATTTTAGAAAAGCCTGGAAAGATTTACATGAACTAATGCTGAGTGAAACAAGCATAAGCAGGAATACATTTTATACAGCCACAGGAAGATTGTGTGATGATCAACTATGATAGGCTTGATTCTTCTCAGCAGGTTAATGACCCAAAGCAATTTCAATAAATAAATTTTGGATGGAAAATATCATCTGGGATACTGTAAATACAGCACCAGCCCTGAAATCAGGAGTTCAAATCTGTTCTCAGACAGAATGTTTTTATATATAATTGGAAAGAAAGAACTATTAAAAATCACAGGGTAGAGAGGAGACTCAAAAGATCAAAAAGTGCAGCAAAAGATTTTAAGCATTTTTATTGTTAAAACAGATTGGTATTAATATACTTTGCAAGTCTTTCCCCAGTTAATTAAAAAGGCATTTTTTCATCCATTATTTTTCATTGCTAGGAATTATTTCTTTCTACAAGAGTTTCATATAAAAAATTATGAGTTTAGATATTCATAAGCAAATATATAATTGAAGCTAAAAATATTTGCTCCAATCACTCATTCATCAAATAGCAGAGTACTTCATGGAGGCAGTCTATACATGTAGAGTTGAAAGCAATTATCCAGATATCAAACACTTTCTCACCTAAATACTTCATGGTATACTCTTGATTGCACATCTCAAATTAGGAAACAAGGATGATGAGCATGTAGAAGGGAAACCCAAGTCTTAAGATAATAGCATTGATTAGATTACTATTCACTCATGTCAACTGGAATAATAGATTTAATAAAATTTTGAGAACAATATATTTTAGGAAGTCTGTTGCACAACACAATCAATCAACAAGCATTTGTAAAATACAATTATGTATCAGGTACCATGCCATTGTCATATCTTTTCAAAATTAAATTCAAATCTAGATACTGAACATTGTATCTTTTGGAACATGTTTTTTTCAACCACATTTAAATGTTTAAAGAAGGAAAAAAAACAGCCATTGACTCACAAGTTAGATTACACTAATGTATCCTCAGGTCCTTTGTTGGATGCTATTTGACTTTTATTGGATAGCACATTTTCCCACTTCTAAAAAATTCTCCTAGCAATGTTCCAGAAATGTTGTGTTCTGGCTGTCACCATCCAATTTAATTACCAAGATCTATTTGCATTTTCCCCCTAAAACAAAATGAAATGACATTTAAAAAAAAAAAAAAACTATGAAGAAAAAAAGTTAATTTGGCCTGGAAGCCATAGCTATGGCCCAACAAAAAGCAACACACTTCCATATCTAGTCTAGTCCTTGTTACCATGGTGAGCCAATTGATCTTAGTTTTCCCATCTGTAAAAAGGCAAAGACAGTTCTTGCTATTAATAGATTTTAGCAAAAGTACTTTTTAACACTGCAATAAAAATTGCTTTATAACTACCTAGTTCTATTATATCTTGGGAAAAGTTTGTAATGTCATTTGCTTGCAGAATAAGAACAATGATCATTTCTCTAATTATCAAATGCTCTTGCCATGTATAAATAGCCAAATTGTAGAGTATATTTTTTATTGATGGGAGATAAAAATCCTTGATTGACCTATTTTCACATCTAACTGTACAAATGTGTATGCTACAAAGTAAATTCCTAATATTTCTAGTATTTGTGTTTACAAAATACAAAGTACAAAAGAGATTGTATATATATATAATGCAAATAACTTGTTGCTTGACGGAATTAACTTTTGATCTGTCAAAAAACCTCTGAGAGGAAGCTGGATTAAAATCTCCAAAAATGTCAAAATCTCATCTGAGAATCATCCTCTGTTATTTGTTTTTATTTGAGATGAATGACTTTTTTGTAAGGGAATAATTGGGAAGGAATGAATTGGCAAAGTAGATTAAGATGTAGGCAACTAACTGTGTTCTGATATGGTAGTATATGGAGATTTACACACCTAAAGCTTGGACATAAGTTTTAAGCTTAGTGTGTTTATTTTTTAAAGTTTTTTGTTTATTCTTTTCCCAGACAAGCTTTCTATTTTTTTTTTTTTTTTTTTTTTTTTTTTTTAGCATTTCACAGGATAAAAAAAAGCACAGGTAAAGAAAAGAAATCATGAAAATAAAATTGCTTTCATTATGTGACCTTTAGCATATGAAGGAAGGTGAAGGCCTTCTGGGCTTCATAACAAGGTAAATATTAGGATATAACTTACCAATTATTCATGAATGTTCCCCTTTTTACATTCAATAATTGTATCTGTCCCTTGCTATTGCTGCAATGTTTTAAGAAAATATGTTATCATTTGATTGCCAAATATGGTAAATAATAAAGAATTTTTTTTTAGTTGTGTAAGCACATTGGCTGAAACCTCATGATGAACTTGTTGATGTACATGGTAGGAATGCATATACATTGTGTGAAATAGCATTGTAAGCTAAATTATGCATAGTGAATTCACACTGTATAAAATAAGACTAGCTAAAATTTTGTAATATATTCCATGTATACATAAATGGGCAATTCAACCAAATCTCAGACCAAAAAACTATTTGGCCCAACCTATAGTTGAATGAGAATTCTTTTAATATATCAAGCAAGTAGTCATCCAACCATAATGACTGAAGAGATGAAATAATAGAAAATGTATAGCTTTCTGAAGTAGCTAATTCAAAGTTTGGAAAACTGTAATTGTTAGGAAGTTTTCCTTAACCCATATCTTAATTTATTTTCTTTGTAATTTTTTTCCATTGTTCCTATCTGTCTCTTCTCTTATGACCAAAGTGTCCTAATTCGTAATGATCGGATGACTACATTGATATTATTACAATGATTTCAATAAAGTACTTATCTCAAACTTGTGAAAGTTTTATGCCTGTCAAATCACTTTCAAACTCTATTTTTCATTTGAAACCAAATAATCCCATGAGATTGGATTATGCCTTTAGCTGGCAGGCTTAATCCACAGAGAAGTTTAGCACCCTAAAAAGACTTATTTTTCTAAAAGGAGAAAGGTACCCTTGAAAGATAGTGTTGAGATGAGAAAAGAGACTATGTGCCATGAGATAGGAGGAAGGGGAAAGGAATTATTAGACTGAGTGCTGTGGTGGGCTATAGGCCAAGAGGGATTCCAAAAAGAGGGAATGAGTCATGAACACATCTATAGGAACCTCAGAGTTTGACATAACTAGGATTTTTGAACTGATATAGTAAAGTGGAGCCACTAATTACTTCAACAAAGGGTAGGACTATGAGGCTTAACTGACTCCTATCAATGCTCTTCCCTGACTGTGCCAAGGAGCAATTCTATCAAGGCTGCAATATTTCTCTGCCAATCCAGGGCTTCATCAAAGAGAAAACCAATCAGGGAGCTGAATTCTCAAAAGACTTTCAGTAAAAATGAAGGATCTGGACAGCAACCAACTTTAAAATTTAATTTTGCTTTATTTTAATAAATTTAAAATGGAAAAAAAATAACTTGAGAAATAGTGAGAAAATAATCCAGGTCAAATTGTGACTCTGACACATATTAAGCTTGGATCTATGGAAAAGTCATGTTGATAAGGTGCAACAATTGAGGGCTGAAATCCCCTAATAACAATAGAATCCCCTTTGGCTGGTGGAAGGTTTTGCAAAATAATTTGTAAACCCCAATAAATACAGGCACAAAGTTTGCGGCAAGAATAGATTTACTTATTTACTGTTTAAGAAAACAGTAGACTAAGAAGACAGCTTTCTTAGTGGGCAGCTCCTGATAAGAATTATCAAAGATGGATTGAAAACCCTTGGTTAAATGACTTGCCCAGGGTTATAAGTATCTGAGGGCAAGTGTTAACTCAGGATTATGCATCTTCCTGACTTTAGACCCAGCACTCTATCCATTTGTCACCTAGCTGCTCCTTAGACAAGGATACTTACACACAAACCAGATCTACAAAGTTAAGCAATTTTGTCAAGTAAAATACTGGAAAGCAAGGTAGTCTGAAATAGTTAATAACTATAAACATTCAATAAAATTTGAGAAAAGTCAAATGCAAGCTTAAGGAGACTCAAAACAGTTCTTTGTTACCTGCACTGAAGAAACAGAATGAAGCAGTCCATAGAACAGGAGAAGAGTAGCTCAAGAGAACTTGGATTGACTTTCATTGTTCTCCTGACACTTGGCAGGGTATTCACACTAAGGGACTTTTGTATACACGCATGTAGAGAAAGACTTTTTTAAAGTGAACACCTTTTAAAGAAGATGACATATAAGAATAAGATTTAGAATTTTTTTATTTTCTTAAAAATATTGGTATGACTTACTACTGATGAGAGGTAGAGTACATTTAGCATTAAAGTTGATAAAAAATATAATTGGAGTCTCAAATATCTGACCAAAAATTTTTATATTGCAAAGGGGGGGGCATGAGGTGAATGTTGGCATATATCCAGCAGCAAAAACATAAAACAAAAATGCCTCCAAAGTTTCCAGAACACAAAATATAAGAATGAATTCAGAAATAAAACCTAGAATGATATCATAAAATATGGGCAGCCTTCAAAGAGTAGAGATTCTAAAACAAGGAGAAATATTTTATTTCATCAATAATAATGATAACTGCTTGAATGAGACTGGCTTATCATTGTAAAAGATCTTTAGAACAAGATAGAAGATATGGGGAGAAGTCAAATTATATATTCAGAAAAAAGAGTCCAAAGAGATGAAGCAAAGATAAGATTTGGCTGTCTATCTGCAAAAGCAGAAACAGAAACAATATAGTTCCTTACCAAAGACTATATGGATAAAAAGGTGGAATAAATGAGAGGTCTGAGAAACAGACTTAAGCCTAGAAAATATAAAACAACTTCAATTATCCCAATATCTGCTAGAACTCTCTCCCTACTAAAGATAAAGTACCTAACTTTATATCTCAAGAAAACAACTAAAGGAGGGAATTGTTACTCTGAAACTTATTCTCAAGTACAAGGAGAAGTATTCTACTATTGTGAAAATGATAGAAATTTTGATGGGATGGTACTTAGAATGTTCAATATAAGAAGATAAAAAATGATAGGTATAATCTGAGATAAATTCTAGAGCTTATAATTGCAGATATCAAATATTTTGGGAAATGACAAATAGGATGCCTTTTCTAGGGGGAAAGTTGTGGTGGAGATGGTAGGGTAGGGGATGGGATAGATGAATTAAGTTTGAAATGACTTTACTGTTAGGAAAGTTTTCCTAATGTCAACAACAACAACAAAAAAATCTACCTCTATACAACTTTCTCTAACTGCTCTTAACTCTGTGGTCTTATGCCAAAAACAAATAAATAAAAATCTCCCCAAAAGAATTCTAAGCTTTCTTTCACACAGTAATCTTCATAGTCTATTTCTCAATGATTATACTTGATAATGTATCCTAATAACACAATTTTGTTAGCATAATTCTGTGGTCAAACATATTAATTGTGACTCCATCCTGTAGAGATTTTAAAATGAGGCTTAACATGATCATATCAAAGTCATGTTCACTTATTTTTTACATCTGATAACATCAATATTATGATTAAATTCATCACCTTTTCCTAGTTTCCTTCTAGATGTCAAATATAAATTCACTGAGATGATGTTTAGGAAATTTTCTCTTTAATATTTTTCTCCATTTTCCATGACCAATCATAAATAATTGTTCAAAACTAAACTAAATGAGTGAAACACAGACAAGAATTAATCATACAAGGGATTTTTGCTGTAGTTTTTCGCAACTCAAAGAAGTTTTGTGTCTGTCATGCCTTTTTTTTTAAATATTCTGATGAATAGTTTTCACACTGTGTACTTCTTCTTGCTTTTCTTCAAGGTGAAGAATCTTTCAGAATTTATTTTCTTTTGTCAAAGTTGTCTGATTATTGCTATGGTAAAAACCTGCCAATCACTTTGATCTGAATGCTTCCTCCCTTAAGTCATTTTGCTCAGATTTTTCCACAGCCATATAATCTGAACACTTTGAGGGCTTTTTTCCCCCTTAAATCCAGCAATCACTTGCTATTGCTGTCATTATGTAGTGAAAAAATACCAGAGACAAATTCAGGTGATGGTTCAAAGGGCTCTGGAGACATGTTTTTGAAGGATGAATGGTTGAATAGAAAAGGCCCATTCCCACTTCTGTAACTATGCTTCACTTAATATTTAATATAATATTACATACAGTTTCCCTTTTTATCACATACAGTTTTCTTTTCATTCCCTGCTGAATCTATTATCTATACTTTGTGATGCAAATGTCTACATGGACATGTGATATAAATGTCTCTCTTTTAAGGAGAGGTAAGTAGGGAATGTGATAAGATGACCATTTTAATCCAGGTATTTGGATATTGGGGGGGCAGGGAAAGAATTAGGCATTTCCTTATTTATAACAATTAATACAAAGGAAAAAGCAAGGATTCTAGTGCATAAAGTATTATGTGAAGAGTGAATGTGATAAGTATACAAGCAGTGTTGTAAATTTTAAAGAAAAAATGTTCAAAAATTATAAGCAGGAGATGGAAGATTATTGTATGGATGAGAACCATTCTGAAACTAAGATGGGGGAAATAAAAATTAAGCTAGAAGATGCGAACAAAATGGAAATCGCTGTAGAAAAAAGAAGAAAAATTCAAAATAAGAACACTTAGAAGTTTTAATGAGAAAACTTTGTTTATATTTCTGGGGCTGCTAGAAAAGGCTAGGGGAACAATGGAATTATATCTATTTTCAAAGAGAATTTACCATTT
The DNA here is from genome assembly GCF_048593235.1 of Sminthopsis crassicaudata. Taxonomy (NCBI): domain Eukaryota; kingdom Metazoa; phylum Chordata; class Mammalia; order Dasyuromorphia; family Dasyuridae; genus Sminthopsis; species Sminthopsis crassicaudata. The sequence continues at coordinate 209,142,344 of NC_133617.1, read as the reverse complement.
TTAAAGGTTTAAATAATTTTAAATATTCCTTTCATCTATTCAAAATCTACTCAATTTGAATTGATTTCTGATAGATTATTTTCCTCTCTCATTGTTTTATTATTTTTCATCACACTGTCCTTTCCATATTATAAAAGAATGGTTCTGCGTCAGAAAAATTCCGGGTAGCAAAATGTATTCTTATTTTAAAGGGGATCTATCTTAGATGCCTAATTCACAATTTTCTCTTTCTACTCTCTTTAATATCTCCAATCCAGTCACACTAGGTTGCCTCTTTCTACTACCTTGTATAGGGGATGACTGTGACATCTAATACAAGCTATGATCAATTTTACAGTTTGAAAAGCCAAGTAACACTGTTTCTCTCTTAGAATGAGTTAGTTAAATTGTAAGACGCTCAGTGTCTTATGATTAGTCAATGAATGATGATTTCTTTAGATTAGAGCAACTCATGAAGGTAGTCTACTAAAGCACAGAGGAGTAATTTGTGTAAATGGAAGGAATTAATAGTTTCCTCACTAATCAAAGAGTTTCAATAATAACTTAATTGTCTACCTTAGAGGTTACAATGAAATATATTTTAGTTGCCATGAAATATATGAAGTATGTAAAGGAACATTTATTATTTCAATATTATTGCTTTGAAAGACATAAAGTATATAAAGTGATGTGACATTTATTATTATATTGTCATTATTCTCAATAATTGAAACTTAGATCTTTCAAAGATAAAATTGAGACAATACATTGGAAGACTGGAGAAGTATATTTCCTTGGCAGTTATTTTCATCAAACTCTGTAGTTATCCAAAACCTTTTTTTAACCATAACTTAAAAACAGAGCCATATTTTGTGTCAGTCAATGCTGTTTCATGATGAGCATACTTTTTAATTAACATTTAAAAACTTCTCTTGAGCATTAATATTTTCTTCATATATGATTATATAAAATGATACTCTCAGGTTGTCTTTTGAAGCTTAATAATTATTTCAAGACACTAATTAGTATTTTCACAAAGTGCAATTAAGTAATAGTTACTCTTATGTTGAGAGCAAATACCTAAGACATACTTACAGGTACAAGTAAATCTAAGCAGTTCCGTGATCACTTGGTCATGATTCTGAATTATGACCTGTATGAAACAGCTTAAAGACTGAGTAAGTAATGATGCCAAAAATTTGGACAAATTTTTCTGCCTTAGATATAATTAATTGGACTATTTTTGCCTATTTGTTGTCTATTTATTTTGTCTCATTATCTTCCTTGATTGTGTTATAAACACAAACCTCAGTCCTTGACATGTACTTGTTCTACAAAGCTATATATGTTATATAGCTTTTTGATATTTTTTAAAATAATTTCATGTTTTTTTCATATAGTTTATTTTATTTTTTTCAACTCCAATTTACAAAAGAACAAATGGCTTTTAGATGGCAAACTGAAGAAGAAAAGAAAGTGCTTTTTTATAAGATGCTCTAATATTAAATATCAAATTGAGCAATTCTATCACATTCCATAACAGTTTATCCTCAACCTAGAAGAGACAATAGTAATCTATAGAAGCATCAGCAAATGATAAAAAACTAAGAGCTATGAGGTGAAAAGGCACAACATAAAATGTTATTATCATTTTAAGCAAAAGTAAAGAGATTAGCTGATGTAAATCTTGGAATAAAGTAGATAAGGTCTAGTACTTTTCATAGCAGTGAGAGAGGCAGCACAATTTAGTAGAGAGAATTCTGGTTTTGAAATCAAGACAAATTTAAATGTAATCTCTGAATCTCACTAGTGAAATGATCATGACATCCTGTAACACCTCCCCACATTCCAATACAGACCTCTTTCCTTAAAGGTATTAATATCTAACTCACATGGTTGTAGCAAGAAATAAATATAGTGGGTACAACATGCTTTACAAATCTTGAACACTATAAATGTCAGCTGTTTCGATCTCCAACTAATCTCAATACAGTATCTAAAAGCTTCTAAAATTTATTGGATTGAATATAACTTTATATGTTTATCTGTTTTAAGCTATATTGAGAAAAAGCGGAAGGTCAAAAAAGAAGCAGGTGTATATTAGTGGACATATAATTACCAGATAACTTATGACGAAGAATAGGCAGGACTCTTCCAGTCTTTCTGCTGTACTTTTCTCTGCCAACGAAAAAGTGGGTGTAATTAGCATCTACTTTATAATATTTTATTGTTGCTTGTTTGTTTTGGCCCTTTAAATCTCTTTTACCAATTCAAAAAAAAAAAGTCCATCTGGGAGGAGAATTCAGGTCAGAGTAGAAACAAAAGCTATTTTCTCTAGCTCTGAACCATCAAAACTAAAACAATGACCAACAGAGTTTGGGGCTAGAATTTGTTGTCTACTAATCAATAAAATCCTGGGTGATTTAGGATTAAGGCATACTTAGTTGTTATTTGTTATTTGCATCTTCCCAGGAATATTTTGAAGATCAAAAAAGAGAATTGTAAAGCATTCATGCAGTGCCTGTCATATGGCAAATGCTATATAAATATTACCTATTATTTATTCATATTTTTGTACTTAGAGAAGCAAATTGCTCATTTAACCACTATATAAACCCTAGCTCTTCCTCAATTTTTTTCTTTTTTTTCATTTTATTATAGCTTTTTGTTGACAAAACATATACATGGGTAATTTTTCAACATGGACCCTTGGAAAAACTTCTGTTCCAACTTTTCCCCTCCTTCTCTCTACCCTCTCCCCTAGATGGGAGGTAATCCCTTCACATCAAATATGTTAAATACAATATGTATACATATTTAAACAGTTGCTGCACAAGAATGATAGGATTTAGAAAGAAGGTAAAAATTACCTGAGAAGAAAAACAAAAATTATTGCTCAATTTTTACTGAAATATTCTCCATTCAAGTATTCTATAAATTGGGACATCAAAAACACTTGCATAGAGAGGTATATGAGGGCAGAAATGATTCCTTTAATATCATTCATATCTGAAGATAATTCCAAATTATTCATTACTCTTCTGCTAGTTTGCTGACTTTTTGTACCTATTATTGGGTAATTCTGCATATGTTTTTAAAACATGGTTTTAATTCTTAATTTAAGAAATAAAACAAGCATTTTTAAAGCAAAGTAGCATAGAAAAGGATTGCACACGAAAATGCAAATCCATTATATGCAACTTGCTTTTCCTTTAAACATGAAATAAATATGTAATATATAACATAATAAAGTTATCATGTAAATTTTAAGCATTTTCATTCCTCTTGAATTTTTATATGAAAGATCCCTTTATATATGTAAGAAAACTGAAAAAAAAAGTTTTTATTGTACTTTATTCAATGTACTTCATTCTTCACCAGCAGATCATAATTATCATTTTAACTAAGTTATAGAAACCAAATCAATTTGAAATTATATTTCCAGACAGCATTTTTCTTCACCAACTATTTAATTGTTTCAGAGTGTCTTTCACTAATGTAATTTTTATATATAAACTATTATGAAGAATTTACCACTAATGATCCTTAGATTTTTATTTTGCTATGGAAAATATCAAAATCCATAGAAAAATAGTTTATATTCCTTCTGGTGATAATTTGTATTCTTATTGTTCTCACACTACTTAGAATATGTAATGATTATTAAATTAAATGGTCATCCCATCAAGTCTCTGAAATATGCTCTATAAAGGTAACAAACTACTTGTTTCAGCAATCCTAAAAGGGGAACTGCCAATCCCTATTTATTACTTTTGTCTTCTTCTTCTAAGGATTCCTATATGTCTACAATCCAGGTGGCTTCTTGGATTCCTTTATTCTCTGAAGCAAGAGAATTTGCTTCTTCATAAAAGGTCCAACATCACTAATCTATAAGAACCTCCAAGTATTATACATTTCTAATCTTCACTTAGAAAACAAGAAGAACAAGCTCCCTTTTGCTCCTAAATTTCGATAATCAGCAAAGGTATCAACTATGTATATGTATGTATGTGATAAATATATATATATATACATATATACATATATATACACACACTTTATATAAAGAGAAGGAGAAAGGTTCAGAGAGAGAGAAAGAGAGAGAGAGAGAGAGAGAGAGAGAGAGAGAGAGAGAGAGAGAGAGAGAGAGAGAGAGAGAGAGAGATTTAACAGGTCAGTAGTAAAATATAAAAAAGGTCACATAATGCTGCCACTTTTTCTCACTAATATAAGGTAGAAATTAATGAGAGTAACAATGATCCACAAATGCATTATGCTGGACAAAGAGGCATATACTGCTCCTAGAGTACTCTCTTGAAACCTTACTCATAAATTATATGAGCAAACTAAATAAGAATAACAGAAATTACTAAGGGGTTTTTGCTGACTGATTATGATAATTGGTAGTTTACCCCTACATTTTCCCCTATTCCTTTTATTTTATATTCAAATGCTAATAATTCTCAATGTGCAAGGTATAGTAGGAAAAGTACTCCTATAACTACTTTTTTCAACAATGATGAATTTGGACTGAATGATTTATGTAATCCCTTTTGGTTCAGCCATTATATACAATATATTCTGTGAACTGTTTTATTTCACTTGTTATATAATATTCACTACCATCTAATTCATTAATAATCACTCAGCAGATTTTTAACAAGGCTCATTCATTAAAAAATAATAAAGAAAATAAGCAATTCCAAAGCAGGTAGGAATGGAGTCATTTCTATTGTTTGTAAAGAAAATTTCTGAGGTAAATGTTTTACAGTATACCCTGCTACTTATGCATTCATTCACACAAGTGAAATGCAGGGCAACAAAAAAAAGTCATTCTAGATTCAAGGATATATACATTCTTAGCAATCCCAATTTTTTTTTTATAAGGACATCAAGTATATAGGCACAATTAAGGAGCCTGTGAAGCCCTAAACTTGGATAGTAATTTACTTTCAGCTTGTCATATTCATTTGTAGAAAAGATATATTATACATGTATTACTTACCCCTTAAAAAAATTCTAGGTAAAGTTTCTAAGACTTACAATTGAATTCAAACATGTATATTACTAAGAATTTTTTTTTGCATAAAGGTGGAAAATTGGAAAGGAAGGAAAAAAAGGAAACTATTTCTAAAAAAAAAAAAAATCAAAAAAGAGTTTTGGGGCTTGCTTGATAGAAACTATCAAAAAATAAAAAAGAGCTCTTAAACTCCAGTGTCACAAACAGCAGTGCAAGGGTATATGCTGCTGATTCTTTTGAAAATGAGCTTGAGACTTATGAATGTTTCCAGAAATAAATAGCAAGAGAAATGTCATCGTCCACAAGTCTTCTTTTCTTAACTAAAATATTAGAGGAAACTAAGAGGAGAGAATGACACAAACTTGAAGGAGAGGAGTTTTTCCCTCCATGATAAAAAGAATATTCTATAAAGATATGTCCAGATACATGTATGTATGTTTTATGTACATCTTTAAACATGTGTGTATATATGAAAGTGTATTGTTGCATGTTCCAAAGAAATAGGTTCTTGCTATTATAAAGATATAATTTCAAACTCAAAAATCTCATGTTGCTGATCTTTATGTCCTATAAGGATAATGGACATATGTTTTATTCAGGTACTAATAAACAACAAACAAAACAAACCTCAAATACACTAGATTTAACTATTTAAGATATTTGTCTACTAATGTAAACCTTGGTGAAAAGGAAAATTCAGTCAAGCAGAAACACACATTACAAGTTAAAGCTCTGATTTCTCACCATTGCTCAGATTACCTTTTAATGTTCTGTATTACTACAAGATAAAGAAAATCAAATGCATTCCCACTCATGGGGCTTTACTGCCAGTTCCTGATTGACAGTGGAAGCTTCAGCTTGAGATGAAAGTTCATGTCCTAGTATTCCCTTGAGTTTCACAGCCAGCAATATAATTCTGCCAGGCAAGGCTTGACATCACTAGTTCAACAAGGATGATGCAGTTTTCTACAACTTGTTTTTTTTCCAGTCTTCAGCACCACAAACAAGTGAAGTAAAGCACAATTTGATTTTTGTCATTATTCTATTCACAAAACAATTTATTTTTCAATTAAGATAGTATGTTTAAGGAACTACTATATTTTAAAGGAAAAGTTTTCCACTTTTACAGGGAAGGAAATGGGTAAAGGTCAACTTATAAAAATATCTTTATATTTAATAGGAAAAAAAGTATTGAATTTCTTTTTTTATTTAGTAATGATTCCTTAGAAGACTATGTTCTGGTTTCCTAAGTATGATGAGCAGCTGTTTGTAAAGAGTAAGTTTCCATGCAAAACTCTCTGTGTGTGCATGTGTCTTTGTGTGTATACTCATGAATGTTACCCTTGGCCCAAAGCCCATTTACATATGACTCTTCATTGATAGGTAGTAAGGTTTACCAGTCCTGGAGTAAGGAGAGCTTCAGCTCAAATCTGGGCGCTGATAATTGATTAGGTGTATGACCCTACGCTAGTCATTTAACCCTGATTGTCTCAGTTTCCTTAGCTGTAAAATGAGTTGGAGAAGAAAAGGGCTAACCAATTCAGAATCTTTGCTATGAAAAAACCAAATGGGATGTTGAAGAGTCAGATACGACTAATCAATTAAAGAAAAACAATTTTATTGGTAGAGATTGATTAATCAATAGATGTATGAGAGACAGATTTTACTATAGCTTGAGAACAGAAGAAAAATGTTTTGATGACTTTTAACTTTGAAAAATAGAAGATATATCTTTAAAATTCCCTCTGTAGAAAGGTCTTAAAGAGAGAAGAAGTTTCAAGGAAAATGGTAACTTGTAGAAAGTGGTTATCTTCATCATGTCCCTAGTTATATTACAATAGAAACTTCAGAGAATTTCATCTTTGGGTAAGATAAAGAAATCTCTTTTCATCTTTTTGTCTTTTATCTGTGCTTAAATATCACACTCACAAAAGGTATGGTGTATTGGTGTATATTCTATACACTGTGTATATTGTTTCCATAATATATATTACCTGATATATTATCTACTAAAGTTTTTTAAAATTCCTGTTTGCTATTGAATAAATGGATTTGCTTACTATTCATAACATAAATTTGTTATGGAACTGGATTTTGATGGGTCAGATATCAAATTTTGTTTATATAATGTGGGGCTGGCTTCTTAGGTTGGCTAAAATGGGAGGAAAAGATAATGATGAATTTTGGAGGGGATGTGGGAAGACTGGCTCATTATTACATTGGTGATAGAGTTGTGAACTGATCCAACCATTCTGTAGAGCAATATGGAACTATGCCCAAAGGGCTTTCAAACTGTGCATAGTCTTTGATCCAGCTTGTATCCCAAATAGATCATTAAAAAGAGAAAAGAACACACATGTACAAAAATGTTTGTAGTAGCCTTTTTTTAGTAGTAAGGAATTGGAAACTGAGTGGATGCCCAACAGTTGGAGAATGGCTGGATAATCTATGGTATATGAATGTTATGGAATATTATTGTTCTATAAGAAACTATCGGCAGGCTGATTTAAGAAAGGCCTGGAGAGACTTACATGAACTGATGCTAAATGAAGTGAATATAACCTAGAGAACCTTTTACACAGTAACAAGATTATATGACAATCCATTCTGATGGGCATGGCTCTTTTCAACATCTAGGTGATTCAGACCAGTTCCAATGATCTTGTGATAGAGAGAGTTATCTGAATTCACAGAGAGGACTGTGGGAACTGAGTGTCGATCACAACACAGCATTTTCACTTTTTTGTTGTTGTTGGCTTGCATTTTGTTTTCTCTCATTTTTTTTTCTTTTTGATCTGATTTTTCTTATGCAGCATAATTGTGAAAATATGTATAGAAAAACTGCACGTTTAACATATATTGGTAGCATAAGTTCTGAAACAAACTCAAGAACTTGAACTCCAAATACCTTATCCTTTCCCCAATAAGGAATAGGCTTTTTAAAAGTAAATAATTTGTTGTCATGCTAGAGGCTATTCTACCTACATAATAATAGCTGTCATCTCTAATGACAATTATATTTTTTACTTTTATTTTTCAAAGTATTTTACAAATACATCACTTGAACTTCACAACAGCACTGAAGTACTTACTATTGTTATTACCCATATTTGACAGAAGAGGGAACCACAGGCATGAATAGATCATGGGGTATGAGAACAATCCCATTTTGGCCCTGTATCTTATGCACATTTTTGGAGGAAACTAAAACTGAGAATTTAAGTGACTTGCCCACATTCACATAGCAATCCTGATACAGTGTAGCACTTTTTATTACTCTTAATTGTGTAGAAGGAGAGGCCATTTGCATTCTGCTCCTTTTCTTCTGTTCTTTACATCAACCAAGTCACTTTGTAGCTAACATTATTTCAATATCGACACCTATGGTCTTGTACAAAGTAGAATCCCAAACAATAGCCAAAATCAAAGGTCCCCAATAAAGGCGTTTAAAGGACTTACTAATATCCATGGCCCAAATAATGATTCTATTAAGATGACCCCCAAAACTAAAAAAAAAAAAAATCCTTAAAAACAAAATGAGAAAAAATATTGATGAATTCATGATATCTTTTCAATTGCAGTGAAACAGTTATTAGAATTGACAAGAATGAAAAATCTAGGAATGTTAATTATCACTATGATTAAATTATATATATAAAAGTACTCCAATAAAAAAGGATACTTGGGATTATTTTTGCCTTTCTTTATTACCCCAGTACTTAACAGAGTGCTGGGCATATTCAAAACCAAATTTACCTTGTATGATATAATAATGGAGACAAAAATTGAGCAATTTTACACAGAAGCTATTTTTTTCCAAAGACTTTTCCAGAACATAGAAATAATTCAGTCTCTATGTTTTCATCAACAAGAATAGAATTTAAGAAGCTAAATCACCACTATTGAAATAATGTTAAGTGAAGTCAGATCAACTTAATCCAGGTGCCACTTCTACCATTATTATCCTTATGATCTTAGTAGGATTTAGATTTAAATACTAGTCAGTCAACAAGTCTTCATTGGCTCATCTTCTATAGATTCAATGCAATCATCTTCAAGACAATTTTAATAGCAGGTAGGACAAAAACAAAAGATGTTATATCTCACTCTTGTTATATGTTTTAATTTATGATTTTATTTCTTTAATCATCATTATCCTTTTTATTGTCCTTTTTATTAGTAGTGATAATGGTGGCAGGAGTGGGGGTAGTACTTCTAAAATGATAATATATGCTTTTGAAATGAAGTCTCAAAAGTACATAATAGAAGGTAAATTAATTTGAGGACTTGGCATAGCATTATCGATATAGTTAATTGATAGGAGAAAATTTGATGAACCCTATGACCTCTCATCAGAAATGAAATTTCTATCCAGTTTTTTATCCAAATTTATCAATAATGTCACTATCAAGTCATGATCATCATTTAATCATGTTTGGAAAATGACAGTTTTTTGAAGAGTCTAACTCATTTGGAATTCACAATTTTATATGTTACTTTCCAGAAAAGTACCTTAGTCAATATTAATGACTAAGTGACTATTATATGTTGAACACTTTCCCTCATTAAACTATTAATTCTTTGAGAGCTGAGACTGGCTTTTGTTTTTCACTTTATTCCCTGTTCTTAGCATACATAGTTAATACTTGATAATTGCTATTGAATGTTTTGAATGATGACTTTGCTAGGCATTATGATAGAAAAGTATATGGACTTCAATGAGCTTGCTGAACAAATGAGACTAATAAGCATAAAAATCAGCAAAGATGGGGGAGAAAGCATATTAACAGGGGATATGGGAGTTCAGAAATGAGGAAATGATGAGTATAGTTAATAATCGCCCTAAGGTTTCCAGAAGTTGGATGTAAGGGAGGTTCTTAAATAGTATATGCTTGTACTATAGCACATAATTCAATAATTGTATAATATTTGGCATTATTACCTGATTAGTTTAAAAGAGGATTTCAAATTCAACAGATATTTCTTTAGTGCTCTATACATCTACTGGGCATGTACTTTTGGTTAGAGAAATGAGAACAAACAAGTTTATTGAAGTTTTTCCCTAGTTGAAGGATAAGCCATTGTGTATAAGATAGTAGCAATTGAGTTATTTTTTTCTCACACTAGACACAATTACAACAAGCAGCTAAAGGCAACTAATAAGCATCTCATTTATAGTATAAACTGAAGTATAAGACCTGTGAACATGGGGTTTGATAAAGTAGAGGGCTAGGGCAGCCTCAGGAGGTCTCACACTGAAGCTGCAGGAGCTTGTTCAAAGTCACTTCTAATTAGCACTCTCTGAGGAATTACAGATTTTTGAATAAGTTAAATGAGGATTAATAACAGTTTGAGTTAGTCAGAAAGGAGCCAGCTGTGAAATTTAAACATATTTCAAAAGTTCTGTCATTCTATCATTGGCATTTGTTTCACTGACACAGAGAATATACCTTCTGCTCATTAATAAATAGTCTACAGGAATTATTATGGTTCAAAAAGATCCTCACATGGTGAATGACCTAGTCGTCTTGGCCTTTTGGAGATTAGCTACTATGTTCCCAGGACAACAGACATGATGTCTACAGCTGGGCCAGTACTGGAAGATTTCCCAGACTGTCAAGACCTGAAAGAAATTTAATTATACTGGGTTATCCTCATAACATAATGAAGAGGACTTCTGTAGCTAGAAATTAAATGCATATGCATGTGTATTATAATATATAATATGTATGTATACAATATGTATTTATATATACACACATATAAACTTCAAATTATAAGACTTCTTAAAGTTAACATCTGAAAACATGTAATAATCAATAATATAATCAATATTTATGTGTTACCTTAATAAATTTGAAATTTTATTTTATCTTATTAAAAAATGGAAAATTAGCAGAACAAAAAGATTTGATTTGTCTATAAGACAAATGTACATACTCTATCAGATAAATGCATACATATATACCTAAATAGAAATCAACAACTAGTTGATGCAGTGGATAGAATACTAAGTCTGAAGTCAGAAGACCTGACTTCAGATCTTACCACAGACACTAGCTGAGTCACAAAGTTGATAGTATCAAACAAACAAACAAACAAACAAAAAACACAGCCAGGATCAAATAGAGGGCCAAAGTCTGTGTAAGAGAGTTGCTTACCATAGATAAGAGACTTGGTGTCTGTGAAAAGATTGCTAGTTGGACAGAACATCAGCCCTGAAGTCAGGAGGACCTAAGTTCAATTCTAGCCTCAGACATTTAATGTTTCCTGACTGTGTGATCACTTAACCCCCAATTGCCTCAGAAAGAAAAAAAAAAAAAAAAAAGAATCATCAGGCCTTTGAGTAATAAACTGAAACCTTTCCTATAGACTTAGAAACATTCTTTCCTATAGACTTAGAAACATTTTTTATCAAAATTCAGCAAAGATGATGAAGTAATGGCTGCCAGAACATTTTATATATTCACATTTTCCAGTTGAAGCACAAAATCTAGCATTCCAGTTAAAATCTATGATTATTTAGTGCAATCCATTTGTTCAAAATGAAATAGAAGCCGAAAGATGAAGCGCCTTATGAAGGTCATACTGCTAGTCAGTGACATGATAAAGATTCTAATTTAAGTCAACTCCCATTTGACTTTTCTTTCCACTCCACTACTGTAGCTAGGAGGCTTTTCAAGTACATTGGGATGGACTGGGGGAAAAAAGGAAGAAAAAGCTTTTCAGCAAGTGACACTGTGATAAGGAGAATTTTGACTCTGACATTCAAGATCAATCTCAGGAATCAGACTTTAAGCAGAATCCTGTGCTCTCAGGCTTCCCACCACTTTGTACCATCAGGAGCCTATGATTTTCATAGAGCACCACCAGTGTTAAACACATTAATCTCTGATTGTCACATTTTTATGACTCTATTTGTGAGACCTCTTCACTTTTACTTCAATGTTTCCTGAAGGCACAATCAGGTCATCAAACAAATGAATAATTTTTGAAACCAAAGAAAGAATCTAACCTGATCAATATAATTGGGAAGAGTGCCCTGCTTACTCCTCAGAAAGGAGACAATAATGAAACATCCTCTGCCCTTGAAGAACTTACACTCCATAGAAGAAGATAGCATGTACATAAATAAAGAGGAAATATATAAAAATAATGATAAAGCAATATGGGGGACTACGAACAAGAGCAACTGGCTGGATAAGAAAAAAAAGTCTGTTTTTTATATAAAGTTTATTTTTTTAATCCTCAAAACATATGTATTGATAGTTTTCAACATTCACCCTCGCATAACATTGTGTTCCAATTTATTTTCTCCTTTCCTTCCCCCTACCTTCTCCCCTAGATGGCCATCTGAACCCAGAGAGACGACTGTGGGAATTGAGTTTTCACTCTTTTTGTTGTTGTTTGCTTGAATTTTGTTTACTTTCTCATTTTTTCTTTTTTGATCTGAGTTTTCTTATGCAGCATGATAACTGTGGAAATACATATAGAAAAATTGCATATGTTTAACAAATATTAAATTACTTGCCATCTAGATGAGGAAGTTGGAAGAAAGGAGGGAAAAAATTGGAACGCAAGCTTTTGCAAGGATGAATGTTGAAAACTATCCATACATATGTTTTAAAAATAAAAAGCTTTAATTAAAAAAAAAGAAGAAAAAGGAAAGGCATGACAAGGATGATCAAAAAACACAGAAAACCTAAAAATAGTTTCATATTAATTTTTAAAATCTACGCTGTTTAGGAGAAGGGATGGGGAAGAGGGAGGGAGAAAAATTTGGAACACAAGGTTTTGCAAGGGTGAAGGTTGAAAACTATCTTTGCATATATTTTTAAAATAAAAAAGCTATTTTTAAAAAAAAAGAAACAAAAAAAAAAACCAAAATAAATAATGAATGAGTGAATTTTTAAAAATATTGTTTTATTCCATTTTTATCCTTTTTTTGAGTTAAAGACCAAATTATATCAACCTTTGAGGCTTCATCTGGAGAAAATTTACATTTAGTGAATTCAGCTTAGATATCTGTGGTTCCCTGTCTCTATAAAAGTTATATATGGTCAGAGATCCTCTTTCTTTTTACCTCGTTTTTAAATGAAGTTTTCTTTTAGGGTAAAGGGTAGATTCTCCCAAGCTTCCTGTACAGAAGAGAGTGGCTTCATGCTGCTCTAAGGTTAGAGGGGCTGACTTTCTTCCCATGCTGAGTGAGTATGGAGCACTGCTATGCAAGGTTTCCTGGTCTTACTATTTTTACTATTATATTGTATTACTATTATATGGCCTGCAGTTGTGTTGGAGGTCTCACAGCTTCAGAACTAGGACAGAGTAGCCAATACTGATGTATTTTGACTAAGACTTTTTTGACTCAGTAGGTTCCCCCAACCTCTCTGCCCTGGATCTCTGCACTGTGCCTATGCTGGGCCTCTTCCCACCTCTGCAATTGAGACAGACTTTCCTGGCATTCTTCTAAAATATCTTCTGCTGGAAATTTGTTACACTCCAAATAATTGTAGATTCACTCCAAAACCCATTCAAAGATTTAATTTGATGTTGATTGTGAGGAAAGCAGGAAGAGCTCAAAGACCTATCTACTCTCAACTATCTTGGTTGGTATGTCTCATAGAATCAGTAGTTAGTACTTGTCCAATTTTATTTTTTAATAAATTATTTTCTTCAGTTAGCTTTTTTACAGCATTTTCTATTTGAGCAATTATCCTCTCAAGGGAGTTATTTTTTGTCAGTGTACTTTTATTTTATTTATTTATTCTTTTTTTTTAAGAAGTCGTTTTCTTCAGAATATTTCCATCTCCTAATTTGATGACTTAAAAAAATATATTTTTTTTTCACTCAACTTTTATGCTTCCTTTTCCAAACTGTTCTGGGTTGGTACCTCAGTTGACCTGTTATGTTAGGCTTTGGTAGCTCAATGTTTGCATTCTGAAAGCCTCACAACTTGTCTGCAGAGACAGGAGAGATGGGTTTCAGCTGATAATCTGTGCTAAATCTGAGAGTCTCCCAGTAGATTGCTCACACAGTACCTGTGCTGGGCTGTGCTCCCTTTTACCCAAGACCTATGCTGAAGTCTTTTTAATTATCTTAAGATGAAAAATTATTTATCTTCCTCTTTTTTGTGGATTTTCTCATTCCGGGACCCATTTAGAGGCTTAATTTAGCATTGTTTTAAAGGGAAGCTCAGAAGAGTTCAGGCAACTTCCTGGCTTCCCTCTGCCATCTTGACTCTACTTGCTCTGCACAGCTTTTCTTATGGCACAATCCAATAGAACAAATAGTTCAGCCATTCCCAATAAATAAGCATCCTCCTAACTTCCAAGTTTCTTAGATCAAGAAAGAGCTTCTACAGATATTTCTCGACATATAAGTTCTTTTGCCCTTTTATTAAATCACTTTTCTGGATACAGACCTTTTGGATACAGACCTTTGGCATTGCTAGGTCAAAGGGTAGTATCACCCATTAAGCATAGTTCTAGGAGGCGGAGCCAAGATGGCGGAGAAGATACATGAGATTTTGTGAGCTTCCTTCTTCCCTCATTACCAATTAGTTAAATCAGCCTCAAAAATAACGCTGGACTGATAGAAACCACAAGGACTGGAAGCACCATTTACCAGCTGAAGAGAATCTGGAGTTTCAACAGAAAAGGTCTGTTCCCAGGGGAGGAAGAAAAAAGGCCAGCACAGACAGGGTGAGGTGCTAGTACACTGCACCAATCGGGCTGGGGAGAATTCTGGGATCAGAGAAGCCACTGAGATAGAAGAATCTGGCACAGGCTGTTAGCTCTTCTCTGCTTATAAAACAGCAGTTCAGAAGAGAAATCAAGCCACTTTAAAATATAAAGCCAGAGCCTAGAACCACCCAAATCTGGAAGTGACCTAGCTGTCCAGGACTTCACCTAAGGGTAGTTAAGAGCTTGAAAAGCAGGGACACGGCCCAAGGCAACATATAATTCACATAGTGCCAGGCTTGGCTGGAGGCTGTGGAACTCAGACTCAGAAGTCCCAGAGAAGTAGAACCTTTGAAAAAGGGACCACAGTTTCTGGGCACACACTTCCAGTTTGAGCTCAGGGGCCTTTCACTTCAGCTGCTGACATCCACACTCCATGGGATGCATTGGCTAGGCTTTGTGTCACCTTTACTGTTCAGTCTTAAACCTCAGGGAAGTCTCTAGGACACACAGCAGGGTCCTTCACTGGGCAACCCACATAGCACAGCCGCAGCCATACTAATCACCCCTGAGGCACTTCCAGGGAGGGGGAGGGGAACTCTCTCCCAGAGCTATCTCTCTTACCTCAGGTGCAGGAGCCTCTGCATCCATACAGTCTGGAAGGAAGCTGATAAAGAAATAAATAAACTAACTTCTTACCCCAAGGGCAGACCTCAAAATATTTTTTTTAAATATGAATAAAAAGCTAAAAAGAACCATTGATTCCTTCTACACAGAGAAGAAGCGGGTTTCATAACCTGAGGAAGTTAATAGCAGAGAGTCAGCAGATAACAGCCTGAAGGGAAACCATACCTGCCCCCCATCACATAACTCTGCCCTAGAAGAGACTATTAAAAAATTAAGAGAGTTTGAAGAAAAATGGGGAAAAGAAAGAGAAGCTATGATAGAGAATAATAACCTTCTGAAATTGGAGTTGGAAAAAATAAAGAATACACAGGAGATTCAGGGAAACAAAATTTGTGAATTAGAAAAGGTTAAAAAATCACAGGAAAGTAGGATTTCTGAATTGGAAAAGATAAAAAAGTCTCAAGAAAGTAGCATTTCTGAATTGGAAAAAATAAAAAAGTCTCAAAAAATAGGATTTCTGAATTGGAAAAAGAAAATAATTCTCTAAAAAAAAATTAGGAAAATGGAAAAAAATTCAATAGAACAAAATAATTCATTTAAAAACTCAATTAGGCATAAACAAAAAGAACTAAAAACTTTGAATGAAGAAAATAACTCCTTAAAAATCAGGACGGAACAAATAAAAATGAATGATTCATTGAGAACCCAAGGATCAGTCAAACAAAACAAAACAAAACAAAACAAAACAAAAAAAAAAAAAAAAAAAAAAGAAAAAAAAAAAGAAAAGAAAAGAAAAAAGAAAAGCTGGAGAATAACATCAAATACTTACTGGGAAAATCTATAGACCTGGAAAATAGATCTAGGAGAGATAATCTGAGGATCAATGGACTTCCCGAAAACTATGACCAAAAAAAGAGCCTAGATTCTATTTTACAAGAAATCATCAAAGAGAACTGTCCAGAGATAATAGAAACAGAAGGGAAAATAGGCATGGAAAGAATTCATCGAACTCCTTCTGAAAAAGACCCTAAAAAAAAAAAAACTCCATTGAATATTGTGACTAACCTGCAGAATTACCACATAAAGGAAAGAATATTGCAAGCAGCTAGAAAAAAGCAATTCAAATATCAAGGGGCCACAATAAGGGTCACTCAAGATCTGGCTGCCTCCACATTAAAAGATAGAAGGGCCTGGAATCTGATATTCTGAAAGGCAAAAGACCAAGAATTGCAACCAAGAATAAACTACTCAGTTAAGTTTAGCATTTTCTTCTATGGAAGAAGATGGTCATTCAGTGAAACAGAGGAATTCCCTTTGTTTCTAAGAAAACCAGACTTAAACAAAAAATTTGATCTACATCCACAAGACTGAAGAGAAACAGGAAAAAGGTACACAGAACCCTTGAGAACTGTATCTCTGTTGTGGATATATAGAAAGTCCACATGGATAATTTGATTTTACTGATATTAAAAAAAAAAGAGGGGGGTAGTATCAGAAAAAGGGGGAGTGATAAAAAGAGGGAAACTACATGCCAAGAAGAGGCATAGAAAATATACCATATCTGAGGGAATTTAGAGAGAGGGAGAAACATTGTGTGAAACTTATTCTCATCAGAAGAGGCTCAAAGAATAAATAATTGATATATTTGTTTTTCAGAGAATTCTCTCTCACCTCATCAAAAGGGGGGAGAGGAAAAGGGAAAAGGAAAAGGGGAATAAGGGAAGGGACTTGGAAGGAGGGGGGAGGGTTACTAAAAAGGGAGGGCTGTGTGTCACAAGGGGGGTCTATAAATTAAATATTGGGGAAGGGGTCCAGGGGGGTCAAGGGAAAAAGCATAATCTGGGGATAATATGATGGCAGGAAATACAGAATTAGTAATTTTAATTGTAAATTTGAATGGGATGAACTCTCCCATCAAACGGAGATGCATAGCAGACTGGATCAAAAGTCAGAACCCTACAATATGTTGTTTACAGGAAACACACTTAAAGCAGGGAGATACATACAGAGTAAAGGTAAAAGGTTGGAGCACAATCTATTATGCTTCAGGTAAAGCCAAAAAAGCAGGGGTAGCCATCCTTATCTCAGATCAAGCAAAAGCAGAAGCTGATCTAATTAAAAGAGATAAGGAAGGAAACTATATCCTGCTGAAAGGTAGCATAAATAATGAAGCCATATCGATACTAAACATATATGCACCAAGTGGTATAGCATCGAACTTTCTAAAGGAAAAATTAAGAGAGTTACAAGAAGAAATAGACAGTAAAACTATAATAATGGGAGAATTCAACCTTGCATTCTCAGATTTAGACAAATAAAACCACAAAACAAATAAGAAAGCAATTAAAAAAGTAAATAGAACATTAGAAAAACTAGGTATGATAGACCTTTGGAAAAAACTGAATGGCAATAGAAAGGAATATACTTTCTTCTCAGCAGTTCATGGATCCTATACAAAAATTGACCATATATTAGGACATAAAAATCTCAAAATTAAATGTAGGAAGGCAGAAATAATAAATGCCTTCTTCTCAGATCACAATGCAATAAAAGCTACATTCAGCAAGAAGTTAGGGGTAAATGGACCAAAAAGCAATTGGAAACTGAATAATCTCATCTTAAAGAATGACTGGGTGAAACAGCAAATTATAGAAACAATTAATAATTTCACCCAAGATAATGACAATAATGAGACATCATACCAAAATCTGTGGGATGCAGCTAAAGCAGAAATAAGGTGAAATTTTATATCTTTAGAGGCTTATTTGAACAAAATAGAGAAAGAGAAGATTAATGAATTGGGCCTGCAATTTAAAAAGCTAAAAAAAGACCAAATTAAAAGCCCCAACCAAAAACTAAACTTGAAATACTTAAATTAAAAGGAGAAATCAATAATAGTGAAAGTAAAAAAAAAAAAAAAAAAAAAAAAAAAAAAAAAAAAACTATTGAATTAATACATAAAACCAAGAGTTGGTTTTATGAAAAAGCCAATAAAATAGATAAACGTTCAGTAAATCTGATCAGAAAAAGGAAAGAGGAAAATCAGATTGTTAGTCTTACAAATGAAAAGGGGGATCTTTCCACCAATGAAGAGGAAATTAGAGAAATAACAAGGAGTTACTTTGCCCAACTGTATGCCAATAAATTTGATAACTTAAGTGAAATGGATGACTTCCTCCAAAAATATAGGCTTCCTGGATTAACAGAGGAGGAATTAATTGCTTAAATAGCCCCATTTCAGAAAAAAGAAATAGAACAAGCTATTAATCAACTCCCCAGGAAAAAATCCCCAGGACCAGATGGATTTACATGTGAATTCTATCAAACATTTAAGGAACAATTAGCCCCAATGCTATATAAACTATTTGAAAAAAATAGGGGATGAAGGAGTCCTACCAAACTCCTTTTATGACACAGACATGGTACTGATACCTAAACCAGGTAGATCAAAAACTGAGAAAGAAAATTATAGACCAATCTCCTTAAAGAATATTGATGCTAAAATCTTAAATAAGATATTAGCAAAAAGACTTCAGAAAATCATCCCCAGGATAATACACTAAGATCAAGTAGGATTTATACCAGGAATGCAGGGCTGGTTTAATATTAGGAAAACTATTAATATAATTGACCATATTAATAATCAAATTAATAAAAACCTTATGATCATCTCAATAGATGCAGAAAAAGCATTTGATAAAATCCAACATCCATTCCTACTAAAAATGCTTGAGAGTATAGCAATAAATGGACTATTCCTTAGAATAAGCAGGAGCATATATTTAAGACCGTCAGTAAGCATAATATGCAATGGAAATAAATTGCAACCTTTCCCAGTAAGATCAGGAGTGAAACAAGGTTGCCCACTATCACCTTTACTATTCAATATAGTACTAGAAGTGCTAGCCTCGGCAATAAGAGCCAAGAAAGAGATTCAAGGAATTAGAGTAGGAAATGAGGAAATCAAACTATCACTCTTTGCAGATGACATGATGGTATACTTAGAGAATCCCAAAGACTCTGCTAAAAAGCTATTAGAAATAATTCAGCATTTTAGCAAAGTGGCAGGATACAAAATAAATCCACATAAATCCTCAGCATTTTTATACATCACCAACAAAATGCAACAGCAAGAGATACAAAGAGAAATTACATTCCAAACAAATGTTGAGAGTATAAAATATTTGGGAATCCATCTACCAAAGGAAAGTCAGGAATTATTTGAGCAAAATTACAAAACACTTGCCACAAAAATAAAGTCAGATTTAAATAATTGGAAAGACATTCAGTACTCTTGGATAGGCTGGGAGAATATAATAAAGATGACATTACTCCCCAAACTAATCTATTTATTTAGTGCTATACCATTCAGACTCCCAAGAAACTATTTTAATGACTTAGAAAAAATAACTACAAAATTCATATGGAAGAATAAAAGGTCGAGAATTGCAAGGGAACTAATGAAAAAAAAAAACTCAGAGAAAGTTGGTCTAAGTGTACCTGATCTAAAGCTATATTATATAGCAGCAGTCACCAAAACCATTTGGTACTGGCTAAGAAATAGACCAGTCGATCAATGGAACAGATTAGATACAAAGGACAAAAAAGGGTACATCTATAGCAATCTAGTCTTTGACAAACCCAAAGATACCAATGATAAAAATTCATTATTTGGAAAAAACTGTTGGGAAAACTGGAAATTAGTTTGGCAGAAATTAGATATGGATCCACACTTAACACCATATACCAAGACAAGATCAAAATGGGTCCATAATTTAAGCATAAAAAATGAGATCATAAGTAGATTAGAGGAAGAGGGGATAATCTACCTCTCAGACTTGTGGAGGAGGAAGGAATTTATGACCAGAGGAGAACTAGAGATCATTATTGATCACAAAATAGAAGATTTTGATTACATCAAACTAAAAAGTTTCTGTACAAACAATACTAATGCAAACACGATTAGAAGGGAAGTAACAAATTGGGAAAGTATTTTTAAAGTTAAAGTTTCTGATAAAGGTCTCATTTCCAAAATATATAGAGAACTGACCCTAATTTATAAGAAATAAAACCATTCTCCAATTGATAAATGGTCAGAGGATATGAACAAACAATTCTCAGATGATGAAATTGAAATTATATCCACTCATATGAGTGTTCTAAATCGCTACTGATTAGAGAAATGCAAATTAAGACAACTCTGAGATACCACTACACACCTGTCAGATTGTCTAAGATGACAGGAACAAATAATGATGAATGTTGGAGGGGATGTGGGAAAACTGGGACACTAATACATTGTTGGTGGAGTTGTGAAAGAATCCAGACATTCTGGAGAGCAATTTGGAACTATGCCCAAAAAGTTATCAAACTGAGCATACCCTTTAATCCAGCATTGCTGCTATTGGGCTTATATCCCAAAGAAATTCTAAAGAGGGGAAAGAGTCATGTATGTGCCAAAATATTTGTGGCAGCTCTCTTTGTAGTGGCTAGAAACTGGAAGATGAATGGATGACCATCAATTGGAGAATGGTTGGGTAAATTATGGTATATGAAGGTTATGGAATATTATTGCTCAGCAAGAAAATGACCAGTAGGAGGAATACAGAGAGGCTTGGAGAGACTTACATCAACTGATGCTGAGTGAAATGAATAGAAGCAGAAGATCGCTGTATACTTCATTGTTGTATGAAGATGTATTCTGATGGAAGTGGATATCTTCAATATAAAGAAGATCCAACTCACTTCCAGTTGATCAGTGATGGACAGAAACAGCTACACCCAGAGAAGGAACACTGGGAAGTGAATGTAAATTGTTAGCACTACTGTCTATCTATCCAGGTTACTTATACCTTCGGAATCTAATACTTAATGTGCAACAAGAAAATTGGATTTACACACATATATTGTATCTAGGTTATATTGTAACACATGTAAAATGTATGCCTGTCATCAAGGGGAGGGAGTAGAGGGAGGGAGGGAGGGAGGGAAAAATTTGGAAAAATGAATACAAGGGATAATGTTTAAAAAATTACTCATGCATATATACTGTCAAAAATTATAAATAAAAATAAATAAATAAATAAATAAAAAGCATAGTTCTAAAGAATTATAGAATCAGTTTACAACTCCACCAATAGTATATTAATCTCTCATTTTCCCCACATTCCTTCCAATAGATGTGATTTTCCTTTTCTGATCTGTTCAATAGGTATAGTATTTCACAACTGTTTCAATTTTCAGTTCTCCAATCAATAGTGATTTATAGCACTTTTTCATATAACTATAGTTACCTTTGATTACTTCATTTGAAAATTGTTCAAATATTTTGAAATTTATCATTTGGGAAATGATTCCTATTTTTATAAATTTGATTCAGTTCATTACATGTTTGAGAAATGAATTCTTTATCATAGAACTTGCTTCATTTTTTTTTTCAGTTAGGATTGTTAAATGAATTTTTTCATCCCATTCCTTTCATTTATTTTATTCCTTTCTCCCTTTACCTTATCTCTCCACAAAGGGTTTTGCTTCTGACTTGTGCTTCCCTCAGTCTTTTATCCCTTTTCTCATCCTCCCTTTTTTGGTTCTTTTTCTATATCCAATTGACTGAGTATGTTATTCTTTCTTTGAGAAAGCATATGACTCAAGATTTAAAAAAAATAAATTATAAAAGGAAGAGGTAAGAGAAGATAGTATTCTAGACTTAAGAAATGTCAAGGATAGGAGATATAGTTTAAAGATTATCATAAAAGATATGTATGTATGTATCAGTATGGCTTCACTATAAAGTTACTAAGGCAAAGAAATCTGGAAAGCTAAATTGCTTTGTTTTGTTTTGTTTTAAAAAATGAAAATAATAGCTAGCATTTCTATAGAAACTTAAAGTTTTCAAAGCACCTTGCAAAAGTTTTATCATCTTATTTTACAAGAATCTTCTGCCCCCTTTTTAAAGAAACTGAGGCATACATCTATCAAGTAACTTATCTAGGGACACAGAGTTATTTAATTTGTGAAACAGTATATTAATTGAAGTTGTCCACATTCTAAGACCTTTGCTTTATTCACTGTCACCTAGTATCCTTACATCTTTAAAAACCAAAATAAAGCAAAACAAACAAAACAAAATCAAGGAGCTTACCTATTATCTTAGATATAAAATGGAGTCTTTGAAATTTGTTGTTTAGAATGATGAAATCAGACTTGCACTTAAGGAAAAATCATGTGCAGCCGAATGATAGATAGATTGGAGAAAAGAGAAACAAAGTAGACTGATTATCAGATTTTTGAAATAATACAGATATGAAGGGATGAGATGGTAAACCTTTCAGATTTCTCTTTTTCAATAAATTTTGCCTTATAACTCTCTTAGAAGTGTATTTTATACACTCTGAATCAAATATCACATTATCTGTCAGTTATCCATCAATGTGTGATATATGTCTGCAATAGTATCAGCTATTCATAAGGGAAAGGACTGTGTCTCCCAGCAATATGCACATAATAGATGCTTAATCAATGTTTGTTAAGTTGAATTTCACTTGTATTTGGTCAACTATATCATATATTTCTGGAAGACAGGCTACCTATATTATTTTACTTTTGTGTTTCTCTCATACCTAACACAGCATTATATACACACAAATGTTGTGCAGTCAATGATTAATGAGTGAATGGAGAAGAATGTTTTGTGTCTTCCATCTGACATTTTCCCAAAGATTCAGAAAATAGTAAGAGAATAAGTAATATAATGTCCAGTAATATTTCATGTAAGAAAACACTCATATGTGTACATTTAACCACTAATTTATACTAATGTGTAAATGTTACCTTTCAGAAAGCACAATTCACTATAATATCACATGGGATTTTGGTAGTAGATATTAGACATTGAGAATGTTCACTTGTTTTGGCCAATTTCTTTATCCAGAAAGGAATGAATTTTCTCTCAAAATTAAATAATAGACAAAGGTAGATTAGATAATTTGCTGAAAATTAAAATTCTGCCTCATGAAGGAATATTGTAAAAAAAAAAAGTCTTTTATTCTGTAAAATCTGTAATGTTTTATATGAACCATGATATAACGGTAAGAGCATTTGACATTCAGAGTATCTGTGTTTGTATTCTGCATCTTAACATTTTTGAATTCTTGCTTTAACATTCATTATGAGACCAAAGGCCAAAAAAAAAAAAAATTAGCAACTTCTTTATTTTTTTTTCTTCCAGGTAAAATGAGTAGGGGAAGAAGTGGAAAGTGGTTAAAAAAACAACAACAACAACAAAAAAAACATTTTTGAATCTTAAAGCCCAATCTAAAGGTAAGCACTCAATGGACTTGGGGCCCCAATAATCAGAAATGTATTTCTATGATTGAAAGCATCCAGTTACACTTAGCTCTCCAGGTTCACTCAAATAATCTTTCAATAAGCATTTATTAAGTACCTATTATGTGCAAGGCATCAGGTTAGGCACCAAGGATACAAAATTAAAAATGAACTAGCTTCTGCCATCAAGAAGCTTACCTTTTATTCTGAGAAAGAACTTCATATACTCATATGAAGCAGGGCTCCCAAAAGTAAGCTATTCACCAATATGGAGTTTGGTAAACTCAGACCAAGTCAATTATTCTTTTTGAAAGTTCAACTGCATACTGACCGTTAAAGGGAAATGGTAAAGTTGTAGTTACATTATCAGTTCAGGAATAGAAGTACTGATGAATACTTCTTAGTCAGCACAATGTTTTATTGAAAAAAGCCACTGCTGAATAATCATTTTGGGTTGGGGCTCTCCTTGGAACTGTATTTCCACAGAAAGCTGTCAGACAAGTGGAAGAGTGCTTAATTCACCCTGTTGTCAGCTGTTTGATTGAGTGTCCCTGAAAACTGTCTAGTGTATGTGCATTATGGGAGTTTACCTTGACTTCTTGATGGTGGTAGTTAGACCCTGGGAATGCTTGATTAAGTTTGTTGAAAAATCATGGGTCAATGCTAGTAGTCATGTGAAATTCTGAAAAGGTAAGTGAAAAGACATTCATCACTGGTAGGTGAGAATAGAGTCTGTGAAGCAGAACAGCTAGGGCTGAGAATTTTCATTTCATTTCTGGAAAATATGCACAGTTCATTTATCATGTTTTGTTTTCATTAAATAGCTTTTCAGGATCCCAAAGGCTTTTTTATTCCAACTTTGCTTGCAGTATTTTTCTGTTATTTTGCATAAGCAAAGCTCCAGGGGATTCATTTAAGCACATTATTTCTCATTTGATCTAGTGTCTTTGAGTAGGAAAAATGAAAAACATCCCAGATTCTGACTGGCACTTTACAAAGATGACACTTACTATGCTGCACTTGTACCCTAGGCTTTGCAGGTAGTTTATTTAAATTATTGTCATTGATAGCTAAATAGTTTATCTTTTTTGTGACATATTGAATACTTCAGATTTACAATTCTGAAAAAAAATAAGATAATGCTCCATTAACCAGAAGAGATTTAAGGCTCAATTTCATAGCTTTGGAGATCATATTCCCCTGATTATGCCATACTTTCCCTTTGAAAAGGATTTTCTAGTTTTAAACCCTTGCTCACCACAAAAAACGTGAAAGTCCCTTAAATTAATCACTTTTACTTTTGTAATTCTGTATCCAAATCAAAATAACAAAAATTATGTAAATAGTTGAATATAAGCCCTACTAAAAGAGGAATAGTCTCACTATTGTGTTTATATACTCAATATCCAGCAAATTCCAACAAATTCCAGCATTATGCTTGTTTATTATACTGAATATTTTTTTGCTGATTGAAACAATATGCAAGGATTTGAGAAGGCAAGACCAGTGCTACCTTTAGTATGAACATAGGAATCCATTACACAATCAAGCTTGAATGTTTTATAGGTTAAAATAATTGGCTAATCATCAAATTATACTTTGTGCTAAATTAATACAGTTGCTAAGGCCCTATCTACTGTTGTTTCATCTAAACAAGTCCAAGAAAGAAAAAGACGGTGAGAAGAAAGAGAAAGCTCAAAAAGACAGAAAAGAAAAAAAAAAAAAAATGACATTTATGGGGAGACTCATATAACAATCATGTGCCCAGAATAATAAAAAGACAGAATGACATGAGGTGATTGAGTCATATGTGTAAATCATCCAAGAGAAATACTGTCATCTTGTGGTCCTTCCAGATTATATCTAGTTTATTTTATTTTATTTTAATTTTTTTGTTGTTCCTGCATTTACAAATCAATAGGAATATATGTAGGATTTCAATTAATACCCTCTGGATTTGATTAATTTAAATTGCTGGATTTCACCTATTCCTGAATTTAACAACTATTCTGAGATAACAGTCAATTTGAAAATTTGCAAAATCTGTCTTTGAGGACATTTCTGATTCATAAGCCTAAAAGGTAAAACCATTTCCATTTCATGGATTAGGAACTGAAATTCAAAAAGCTTAACTAAATTGTCCACTCATATCATTAGTGAATTTCTGAATTTAAACCCAAGTTTTACAGATTTTAATTCTAACATTTATCTAGTGTACCACACTACTTCTATAATAGCAATGAAATAGACCCTCAATCTTATTACCATATTTATAAGTTGAAAGAGAGCTCTATATGCCATTTGTTCCAAATCATAACTGCTGAAGTTCTGAATGGTGAATGTGGTTGGTAGAAAGAAATTGAAGAATTGATATTAAAAAAAAAAAAAAAATATTCCCTGGGGCAAGCAGGAAGAAGGTTCTGATAATTGACGTGAGTTTAATTCTGTGGTCCCACCCTCTATACATAATGTAGTCAGAAATCCAAGTTATGTCAAGTCCCTGAGACTAAATTTTCCCTTTAAAATAATTTATGGCCCCTGGCTTCACTACTATCCTCTTTTGGGTCAGTCAGACCCATGGCAGTCTACCTTGATGTCTTTCCCCTCACCCCCTCTCCCATGCTAATCCCACTTCTCATCCTTATTAACTAACCTACCTCTTTTGGGGTACTACATCCCTTTCAGGATTTAGCCTGTCAGCTAAGGGTATATCCCAACCTTATGTTGTATTTTCTTTGTCTTGGTAAATAGCAGGATCCACTAGGGAACTTGACCTTTCCATCATTAATTATTATAATCCCTTTCTATGTTCTCCCAACTCTATTTCATATTGACTATTTTTGTGTCTATTGTACCTCTTATTTTGTGTGCAACCTCTTCTAAATAAGCCTACTTTTTGCCAAAAAAGATATCCTTTATGAATTCTTCACATGACAGAACCCCAACTTTTGGTGCTTCTCCGAAAGCACGTTATCTGGTATCTAAATAACAACATTTGATGCTCCACCAGCCACATTTAAACTTTAAAAGAATCCCTAATATATCTGACAAGTGGATATTCACCCTTAGCTTGAAGGTCACTAATAAAGGGAAACTCATAAATTCCAAAGGGAATGCATTCTACTTTAGATGATTCTATTAGGAAACTTTATTTGCAACCTGAAAGACTTTACTCCAGTATATGTACACATATAATTAACACTACATTTATTGGATTAAATAAAATGAATTTTAGTCTCCATAAAGTTCCTATATTCAGAAATAAAAAACAAAAAAAAACACTTTCCAGTGTGACCAATTATGTCCTAAATAATGACTTCTATTTTCTAAAAAGTTATTCTTGGGTCACAGAATTTTAGATTCAGAGTTTGAGGGAATCTTAGAGACCATCTGATCTAATTTCCTACTTTACTTTAACTGTCAAATTATACTATTGTTATTGTGTTTTACTGAAACCAGTAATAGGAATCACATCTAGCCATGACTCTTTATTTGTATTTGTAAAGTTTATTTTTACATGCAAATCTAGACTTTTAAAAATTAAGTTTCATAAACAAAGCTAGCATTTATTGATAGTTTTATGATTGGAAATCACAGTATTAAAACTAATGCTAATCTCATTCTACAACTTGATCTAGCTTACTTCATTGATTCTCTAGAATCATGAAGACCATTGTATTGATCACAGTCATTACAATTTGCAAAATCATTTCATTATATTTTGTGGTTATATAAATTCTCCTTGTTATACTTATTTCATGTTTCTTCAAGTTATAGAACTTCAACATTATTTATTTTATACTATTGATCTTATATTTAAAATCATTTTTATAGTTCTACTTTATTCAAGTTTTTTTTTTTTGGTCTCTTCAAATAAATTATTTCTTAATATACTCTATCACAATCTCATACCACAATGTATTATTTTTCAACTAATAGTTTTTTTTGTCCTGTCCTTGGACTCCCATGTCTCTGGAGGAGAGAATGAGGTTAATGAATTTATTTTTCTCAACTTCATTTTAATCCAATTCACATGCAAGTCAAGAATTACCCTTATGATGCCATTGTTCTTCTTTGCAAAGGAAAAAATTACATTGTTTTCTTTTCCGTATTTTGATTCTCCCTAATATATGCAAGAAGACTATAGTTGGCTGATAAAATTCAGGAGGGTCATTATTTCACAGTTTCTACTAACAATTTTTGTAATGTTTGAAATTGTTTTTTAATGACAAATAATTTTAATATTTGACAAATATTTTAACTGTGTGAGTCTTTAGATGGTAAATTTGATTCTTATAAAATAATACATTTTTGGATTTTGCTTTGTAATCTAATCTGTTCACCCCTTCCATTTTGGGGGAGTTAAATGCATTTATTTTTAAAGTTATGATAGTTCATGGCATATTTCCTTCAATGTAATCTTTTTATGCCTTTTTCTTCTTTATGCACCTTATTTGTTCTTTATTGTAAGGACTTACCCTTGTCTTTTTCTTCACTACCCACTCTCCAAACTTAGGGTTCTCTTTCTTTATAACTAATCTCTCTCTAGATCTACATATAGTATGGGGAAGATAGTAAATCTTTCATGAATATTCATTATTATTATAATTCTCATTGTTAAATTATTTTTATGCTTCCATTTCCTTTGTTTCTCTTCTTATTTGTATCATTGTAGTATTGAATGTAATCTTACAATTATCTTTATATATTCAAATGTGTGCATATACATTTATATGTATTCTGCCCTATTTCTGTCAATTAAGTAAAAGGAGTATTCAAGTAATAATTACTCTCCCCACTGCTTCCATGATTGTAGGAAGTAGTACTTTCCATATACCTTTATATACATATATCCTCTACTTCTTTTCACCAATAATCTATAGTTCCTCTACCCCTTTTCTTTTTGTCTTGTAAATCAATACATAATAAAACCATCTTTGTCGTCAGATATTATTTTTCAATCTATTTGATGTCTTACAATATTAAATTAAAAATATTTTCATACTTTCTCCACTAATTTAAAATTTTTAAAACTTCAACATTAAAAACTCATTGTACATTTTATTTTATTTATTTAAATTTAGCTCTATATTTTAAAACTTAAATATTTTATTCTGCTGTGTAATGTATTAGTTATTACTCCCAGGTCTATACCATTTCTGATTTTAATAGTTATGCTGCTTATGTCTTTGTTCTTGCTATTGACATGTTATGGGCAATTCAAATACCAACAGTATCAACAGTACTTAATAGAACCTAAATAAAAGAGTTGTTGTAAGGATAAAAAAATTGGTTAATGTAAAGATGATAATAAATATCAGTCTTTTTTAAGTGAAGTTTATTGGCTTATACTTTAATGATCTCATTCTCATTTCATTTTATAAAGATTAGAGCAATATTTACCTCTCTGTGTTTCAATGCTATTTGCCATACTCCATATAGTTATCTTGTTCTTGTTTTTTAAAATATTACTAAAATTAATTCAACATTCACATTCCACCAATTCTTTGAGTACTTTGATATATTATTTGTCCTGACCTGTTGACATGAGACAGTAAAGGATGCTAAATGTGTTCTTACTTACCTTAGGTGAAAATGCTACTGATCTCTTCTTGCCTTATTCTCTATATTCATCTAAAATATTATTAAAGACAAGGATAAAATTATAATAAAATAAGAAAGAATAATTAACTGTCTAATTACACATACAAATAAGTTTGAATTTTGTTTTCAAAAAGGCCTTAATAGAGTCAGTCAGACATACTTTTTATTATTTTCAAATGCATTCTCTTTTATTTTCAGTACCAAATTTTTTTCCTTTCACCTGTGTAGATTATTCTTGATTGTAGTCCTGTCTTCTTTGTTTTCAGGAATATCATATTTAAAGTCCTGTTTTCCTTTATTTTATTTGTTGCTAAATACATCTCCATAGTACTTGAATTCATTCTTTCTGACTATTAGCAATATTTTATACTTGACCTGGGATCTTTGGGTTTGAGCCATAATATTTCTGGGTATATCCACTTGGGGCTTTCTTTCAGGAGGAGACTAGTGGATTCTTTCAATTTCTACTTTTTCTTGAGACCTAATTATCTGGACAGTTTTCCTTTATAATTTAAGTATGATGTATTAAGTCTTTTTGTTATTGTTCATGGATTTTAGGTAGTCCACTGGTTCATGAATTATTTGTTAGGGTCTGTGGTTGAACATTTAATAAATGCTTACTAAGTGCTAAGCACTAGGAGAAAGTCATAAATTGTTGCTACAGAAGGTAGAGGAATGTTTAGAGTTAGTAACCCACATTCCATTAAGAATAGCAAAATGCTACATTAAATATCTGGAGATCAGACCTACAAGACAGTCATATAAATTCAACTATCAAGCTGTGCTTTAAGAAATAAAGAATAGTTTTAATAATTGAAAAGTGACAAAAAAAGAATTCTCAAGATATGTCTAGTTATTTGTCTTGCCTATGAGATCTTTCACTTTTTCCCCTATTTTTGTTTCTTTTTTCTTCCATATTTCTTTAATAAGGTTTTGTATCACTTTATAGTACTGTCAATTTTAAAATTTATTTTTCTTTCATTTACTAAACATACTTAAAAGTAATTCTATAATTCTGGCATGTGTCTTAAGATCTCAAAGGTATTTACACAGTATTTTCACTCTACAATAGAGGGAAAAATGTAATGAGAAATCATGTAATCCATAAAATATTCAATTTTTAGCAATCATAAAGAACAAAGCCTTGAAAAATAATTTTATCCCGACAATAAAAATGGTGACTCTACCTCTGTGTATCCTAGAAATATATTAGTGGAGGAAGAAAATACCAAACATATATTCTATTCAGAAACACTAAGAACATAAAATGAGTTTTCTCATTATTTGTAAATCATATTTATGATATGATTTGAAATAAAAACCATCATTTCTCAGAATGGAACATAAATAATGTTTTATTGAATAAAATAATTGACCAAATAATTTATCCTCAATTAGAAATGTAATAATCATCCTGACACTTTCTTTCTGAAGAAATAAGCGAAGTCCCACTTAAGTAATCACTAGAAATGTGAAGTCATAATAATAAGATTTGCATTTTGAAGATATATTTAGAGAAGATTTAGAATCATTTGAGTGTTTGTGGAAAATTTACAGGTTATTGCTAATTATATATGTCAGTAGAGAATTATGCTTGTTATAGTTCATTTAAATTATCCACATAGTCCGTCATGGTACTTTATCAGAACAAGCTGCTAAATTGCAACCTTCTTTTAAGAAGGAACAAATCTCCCAATTCACTCACCAAGATATATTACAAATATTCCCCTTCAATTTGAGATTAAAAAGAAAAAAAAAATTCTCCCTCTGCATCCTCTTTCTCACAACTTATTTTTCTCCTCCAAAACAACAGCTGCAACCACAGGTAGAAAATGCTTTGTCTTGGTCAGTATGTGGGGGAAGAGGAATCTTCAAGTGGGATGAAAGATAAAGATTTTCATAAAACCTTTCTTTTTTAAGTTAAAAGGAACCTTAAAGTTGATCTAATAGAACTTGCTCCCCAAACAATTAAGGACTAAACACAACATTTTGTTTTTTTACCTCTCTAATGTAATTATCATTCAGTTTTGCTTAACTACAATTATTTATTCTTATGTGTCCGTGTCCATGACCTTATACACTATGGATCATGTCTATTGAACCTTAACATAACTAGAGATATAATTTATATTCTCTTATGACTCAGTCCTTTACATCCAGAATAATGAAGCACAGTTTGTACTTATGGTCATTGGATGTCCTGTATCAAGTACATCTGATCTCCAATTATAACAACAAAAATATAGGAATATAACATACATCTACTTAGAGAGACATACACACTCACCTACAGAAAACACATTCCACATAGTAGTTGGGGCAACTAAGTGATATTGTGGATTGATGATAGAATTTGTAATTAGGAAAACCTGAACTTTTGGATCTTGGTTTTTGCACAGCTTTGAGCAACCTTTCAATCTTATTTTTCTCATCTGTAAAAAAGGAAATAACAAAAGCTACAACCTTGTAGATTAGTTGTGAAAATGAAATAAAGAATTCATTTAAAATGCTTTGCAAATCTGAAAGTGCTATATAAATGCTATATATTATTAACAAGAATAGCAATTACCCTATCATATATGTAAAATAATAGCCATTATTATAAAAAAGGCTTATAAAAAGATATTGTTTTGCCAGCATTGTCTGACACCATCTGTGCTTCCAGGAAATGGCATGGGTATATATAAAGGGTACTTCAAAAACCTTTAATAGCTTAAAACAGCACTAAGACTTTTGGGACATGCTATATAATGATGCTTATATGCTAATGCTAGTATATTAATAAGATGCCTTATTAAACCTGGGGGATATTTTGTAGCTATTTAATATTGAATAGCATGGAATTACATGCATGTGCATACCCCTTAGCTAGCTAAGATGGAATCTCCACACAAAAGACATATGTAACTTATTTTGGAGGAATTGCAGTGAATGCATCATAAAGGGATGCTTAGCTTCTTGTTTACAATTGACCTATGATATGGATGGGAAGACCTTTTTCTCTATTTGCTACATACCATAGCAAGCAGAATATTCAAAAAAAGTTAATGTCAGTTCTAGTCAACTCTTTTTCACATTTGTATCTAAGGGAATAAACTTATTCCTTCACCCACAATGGTTGGTGAGATTGTATGCTAAGATAAAAGGCCTTAGAACTCTTCCTTGCCCCACCTAGGTTATATGACTCACAAGAAATAAACCTAGTTCCTTGGTCTTTTCATTCTATGCTAAGTGTCGGCAGCTAAGTCCCTAGTTTGGAGAATTGAAAAAGTTAGGAGACCAAGTCATGAAAATCTGGGAATTGGAATCCAAACTGAATTTTGCAGCCAAAACAACCTTAATGCCAAGAGGTATAAGAAATGATCTTTTTAAATGGCTTTAGTCCCACCTCAACTAAGTAGAAGTTCTTTTCTGGCAGATATGGGCCTTTGGACAAGAAATTGATGGGTCCACAGCAATGTGGGCATTAAACTAAATTATGAGCTAATTACCATATCTCCATTCCCAAAGAATGAAATGGGAAACAACAGTAGAAAGGCAGCTGAAAAGGTAGGAAAGCAGATAGACAGGGCAAAAAAGAAGGAAGAAAGATAAGAAGGAAGGAAGGAAGGAAAGAAGGAAGGAAGGAAGGAAGGAAGGAAGGAAGGAAGGAAGGAAGGAAGGAAGGAAGGAAGGAAGGAAGGAAGGAAGGAAGGAAGAAAGGGAGGGAAAGAGGAAGGAATTTAAATATTTCTTTACAAAAGGCAATTGATATTAAATGATTAAATTAAAATGGGATACTAGTTAGGGTCTTCCCCAACAATGATAGGAGCACATCTGGTAGAGATCTTGAGATAATAGCATTAGAGAAGAAACTTGAAGAGATATGTAACAGCCTGTACTAGGAGACTGTGACCACAAGGTATTAATGCCATATATGTAAATAAGCAGAATGGCAAAGATGTTAGAAAGATATCCTTGAAGTATGGAAGGTCTGGATTCAAGGTTTGATTCTGACATTGTCAAAGGTAGGCCTGATGCCATTATTCACTTTGTTCATATTTGATGTGGAGAACAAAATTATGTATTTAAAAGTAATTCAAAAGTAAAATTTCATTTTAGGCTTTTAATGACCAGAAAGCTACATTAGAGAAATCAAATACAATCAAGGCCCAGGAATACCTTTGTTTCATTTTTAGGGAAAACTGTTCAAGAAGGACAGGAGGAAGGCCCTAGATCTAAATTATGTTAGAGATGGAGAGAAGGGGAAGAAGCTTCTTCATCAGGCAGTCAGAGAACTATCTGTTCACTCTCTCTCCTTTTAAGGAAAAATAATGCTAATTAAAAGGGAGAATGAAAAGAGTTTCTTCTGTAGGGCATGTCTAACCTATTCTGGAGGAAATGCTGAACCAACTAATCATGAAACATACATGTCATATATTGATCATATGCAAATACATCTATATCTCTCAGTGCCTAAAACAATCTAATACTTTATATTAATATATTATGTTAACATTAATACAATATATTAATATATTAACCTGGATCTTTGGAAAAATTTTCACACCTGTAAGTCCCTACAGTGAAATCACAGCTTTTCACCACAAAATAAAGAAAGAAATAACTACACATTGCCATCTCTTCAAATTTAGTTCTTAGTTCCTCTTCATAAAATTTCTTACTATACCAGCAATGCAGAGTTCACTGATCTGGAATTTTATGTGTTCACTTTGAAATCCATAAATAAATGACCTAAGTCATAAACCTAATGTGCATTCTCTGAATTCTAAATATTGATAGGCTAATCATTCGAAGGATTAGGAAGAATTATGGCTAGCATTCATCATCCCATCAAAGATGGTCCTACTAGAATTTGAGTTGTATAAAGTGACTTAGTCCATCCCTAATTCACAAATATGAATTGTTCTTTTTCAATACATGATCATTCTTCACTGCTATGATCATTTCTAAACTTTCCCTAAATATCTAAAATAAAAGATAGATCTCAAATTTTGTCACTTTTGAAACCTCAATTCCATCTGTCCCTCTGTCTTGACATTCTCCTCACAACACTCAACTTTAAATACAGTTTGGTATTCTTAATTTTTGTAATGTCTGCTTTTGGTGCAGATGTTCTGACTTCCTACTCCTTAGTAATCAACAAACTTAAAATTTATACTTTCCTGAAATTATTTAGGTCCAGCTTTGTTTTAGGATATACAAATCTAGATGTTTTTCTTTCAAAAAATGACAAATTAATTTCTTGATAATTTTTTTGTGGATACAACTGAGGATGATGGGGAAAGTCTTTTAAAAACTAAATAACATTTCAAAAGCGTTTGAGAAAAAACTGGAATTTTTTTTTAAATGATAACTTTTTTTTCCAAAATATATGTTAAGTATAGTTTGCAACATTCACCCTTTCCAAACCTTATCTCCCAAATTTCTTCTCCCTTCATTACTCCCACCCTACCCCTAGATAACTGATAATCCGATATATATTAAACATGTGCAATTCTTCTATAAATATTTCCACAATTATCATGTTGCATAAGAAAAATCATATAAAAAAGGGGGAAAAATGAGAAAAAAACAGAAAGCAAGCAAACAACAAAAAAGGGGAAAATACCATGTTGTGATCCACATTCAGTCCCCACAGCCCTCTTTCTAAATGCAAATACCTCTCTTCATCACAAGTCTAGTGGAATTGGCCTGAATCACCTCACTGTTGAAAAGAGCAATGTCCAACAGAATTTATCATCACCTAATTTTGTTATTGCTATGTACAGCTTCACTTAGCATTAGTTCATGTAAGTCTCTCCAGATCTTTCTGAAATTACCTGCTACTCATTTCTTTTAGAACAATAATATTCCATAACATTCATATACTATAACTTATTCAGCCATTCTCTAATTGATGGACTGATATCCACTCAGTTTTCAGTTCCTTGCCACTACAAAAAGGGCTGCTACAAATACTTTTTGTACATGTAGGTCCTTTTCTCTTTTTTATGATCTTCTTGGAATTTAGGTCCAGCAGAAATAAGGCTGGGTCAAAGGGTATTTACAGTTTGATAATCCTTCGGGCATAGTTCCAAATTGCTCTCCAGAATAGTTAGATAAATTCACAACTCCACCAACAATATATTAGTGTCACAGTTTTCTCACATCTCTTCCAATATTTATCATCTTTTCCTATCATCTTAGCCAATATGAGAGGTATATAATGGTACTTCAGAGTAGTCTTAATTTGCATTTCTCTAATTAATAATGATTTAGAGAATTTTTTCATATGACTAGAAATGGTTTCAGTTTCTTTATCTGAAAATTGTCTATTAATATCCTTTGACCATTAATCAATTGGGGAATAACTTGTATTCTTATAAATTTGAGTCAATTCTCTAAATATTTTAGAAATGATGCCTTTATCAGAAACCTTGGATATAAACATTTTTCCCAATTTTCTACTTCCCTTCGAATTTTGTGTGCAATTGTTTCATTTGTACAAAAACTTTTTTATGTAATATAATTAAAAATATCCACTTTTCATTTCATAATTTACTCTAGTTCTTCTTTGGCCATGAATTTCTTCCTTCTCCACAGATCTGAGAGGTAAACTATCCTTCGTCCTCCTAATTTTCTTATGGTATCATTCTTTACATCCAAATCATAAACTGGTTTTGACCTTCTCTTGGTATAGGATGTTAGGTGTTGATCAAAGCCTAGTTTCCAATTTTCCTAGAATTTTTGTCAAGTAATAAGTACTTTTTCCAGAACCTAGGGGTCTTTGAATTTATCAAACGCTAGATTACTATAGTCATTGACTACTGTCTTGTAAATCTGTCCTATTCTGCTGTTTAACTACTCTACATCTTAGCCAGTACCAAATGGTTTTGATGACTGCTACTTTATAATATACTTTTAGTTCTGTATAGCTAGGCCACCTTTATATGCAATTTTTTTTTTTCATTGATTCCATTGAAATTCTTGACCTTTTGTTCTTCTAAAGGAACTTTGTTATTATTTTTCTAGCTCTGGCAACTTGACTGGTATGGCATTAAATAAGTAGATTAATTTACGTTGAATTGTCATTTTTATTATATTAGCTTGGTGGCCTACCTATGAGCATTTGATATTCTTCCATTTGTTTAGATCTGCCTTTATTTGTGTGGAACATTTTTTTGTAATTATGTTCATATAAATCCTGACTTTGTCTTGGCAGATAGACTCCTAAAGAGTAATATTATTTATATTTTAAATGCAATTCCTCTTTGTATTTCTTGCTGCTGAACTTTGTTGGTAACATGGAAATGCTGATGATTTATGTGAATTTATTTTGTATCTTCCAATTTGCTTAAAGTTGTGATTTTTTTCTAGCATTTTTTTTTAGTTGATTCTCTAAGATTCTGAAAGGAAAAACTATCATGTCATCTTCAGAGTGATAATTTGTTGTTTTTTTTTTTTTTCATTACCTACTCTAATTCATTTTCTTCTCTTATTGGTAAAGCTAACACTTGTAATACAATATTTGAAAGAAATGATGATAGTGGGCAACCTTGTTTCATGATTGATCTTTTTGAGCATGCCTCTAGTTTATCACTATTACATATGATGCTTGCGAATTAAATAAATGCTACTGATAATTTTAAGGAAAACTCCATTTGTTCCTATGTTTTCTAGTATTTTTAGATTTTGCCAAAAATTTTTTTTCTGCATCTATTGAGGTAATCATATTTTCTGTTGGTTTTGTTATTGATATAGTCAACTAAGGTAATAGTTTTTCTGATTTTGAACCAGGTCTGCAATTCTGATATATTCTTTTTTCATCATGGTTTTCAGGTAGTCCAATAATTATTAGATTGTCTCTTGAATCTATTTTCTAGGTCACTTGTTTTTCTTATGCGGTATTTTATATTTTATTCTTTTTTTTTCAATCTTTGACTGATTCTTGATGTCTCATTGAGTCATTCACTTCCATTTGTTCAATTCTAATTTTTAATGAATTAATTATTTTATTCAGTTTTTTTTCTACTTTCTTTTGCATTTGGCTAATTGAACTTTTAAATTAGTTGTTCTGTTGATTAGTTGTTTTGTTTTGTTTTTTCCTACTTCACTAATTCTGTTTTTAGGAACTTGTTCTCTGTTTTCATTTCAATAATTTTGTTTTTCAAAGAATTGATTTCTTTCAGCCATTTCACCAAATTTGTTTTTGAAGGACTTGCATTCTTTTTTTCCAATTTGCTAAATGTATTTTTAGAGTTGTTTTTTTTTTCCCTAAATAATTTCTATTTCCTTTTCCAAACTCTCCTGCAAATCTCTCACTTCCTTTCCCCATTTTTCTTCTCTCTTTTAACATCCTTTTTGAATTCTTCCAAGAGAGTCGTTTGAGTTGGAGACCAAATCATATCACCCTTTAAGGCTTCATCTGGAGACGTTTTGCTTTTAATGTCCTCAAGGTTTGAGGCCTTTTTTTCCCCTGCCACCATAATAGCTATCTATCTTCAGAGCACTTTTTGCTTTTTTACTAATTTTTAAAAATTGAGTTCTATTCATAGGACTAAGGGGAAATTATCCCAAATTTTTTCTACAAGGAACAGTGGCTTCTTCTACAAAGGACAGTTCTGGGACGGGCACTGCAAGATACCTTTCTTATCTATGTGTGTATGGCTAAGTCCCACTTGTTATGCCTTCTACAATTGTATTGGAAGTTTCACAGCTAATCTGCCAATCCACTGGCTTCTGAACTAGCACAGAGAAGCCAATACTGCTGTATTATGGCTAAAAGCTTCTCAGTACATTCTTTTGATGCCTGGAGGTCTCTTTGCCTTGGGTCTCCCTGTGCTACAACACCTCTCCCCTTACCCAATTGAGACAGACCTTTCCTGAAGTTCTTCCAAAATATCTTCTGCTGCAAATTTGTTATACTCTAAATTTGGGGATTCCATCACTCCAAAACAAGTTCAAAGACTTAATCTGGTGTTGATTCTGAGAGAAACCTGGAAGAGTTCAGAGAAAGACCTGTCTATTTTCCACCATATTGGCTCTACCCAAAAAAAAAACAAAAAAAAAAACCTGGAGTTAAAAAAAAAAGCCATAAATATTAGCAATTCAGAAATTAGCATTTATGAAAGGAAAAACAATTTGGTAAACTAAAGTAAAGATGTCTAGAAAGTTTTTATATATCTTTTAATATTCTATAGATTTGTGAATTGGGAGAGCCACATATTGCCCACTAAACTGAAGGAACTTGAATTTGCTTCTAAAATTGTAACCTAAGGAGTTTAAATTCAATTTTTTAATCTTAAAAAAAAAAAAAAAAAGTTATTGTATCCTTGATTAGAAACTTCTTTACATCTGAAAATCTTTTGAAACCTGAATCCATAATGCAAAAACCTGGCCACAGTGCACTAATTCATGGTTAAGATCAAACAATTTTTGATACTAAAATTAAATTAATTAAAAGACTAGAATTTCCACAAAATAATCAATGTACTTATAATCAATAAAATTATGAGGTTTGGCAGAATAGGATAAACTGGATTTTTAAACTTGCTGAATATTTTGAATTGCTCTCCTCCATTCTCTTGAACTATCCTATGTGAATTAATAAAAATAAAGGCTGACTTCTGGCCAAGATGGCGGCGTGGAGGCAGACAGATGCTTGAGCTCCCTGTTTTCTCTCAAAACTTACTTCATGACAAGCCTCGGAGTTAATGCTTGACTGGAAAAGAAACCCACAATTAATCACCAACAGACGACATCCTTGAAATTCACCAGAGAAGGTCTGTGTTTGCTCCGGGGCGGGTCAAACAGACTGGGCACAGATTGAGGTCAGGCAAGCCAGAGCAAGACAGACAGCTCACACTGCTCAGAACTGAGGGGGGAGGGGCACAATCTCTGCCTTTTCTGCAAAAAGACTTACCCCAGTGTGGATATTCCATCTTGGCAGCAAGCCAGGAGCAGAGGAGATGGTGTAAACACTGGAGGTGAAAAATAAAACCCCGGAAAGCTAGCAGCTCTCACTTAACAAAATAAATGAATTCCATCTATTCTTGATGAAAAAAACAGACCTACATAAAACGTTTGAGCTTCAAATACAGAACTCAAGAGATTTCTAAAAAGGTAAAAAGAAATCTTGAGAACTATACTTCTGCCATAAAAATATGTAAAGAACATATGTATAATTTGTCCTAGAAACTAGAGGTGGAAAGGAAATTATATCATAAAAAAGTGTAAAGTGGTGGTACTACATCTCATGAAGAGGCAAAGGTAACCTATTATATCTGAGAGAAAGAAATGAGAGAGATGAACATAGTGTGTATCAATAGACATATTCGATTTATGGTGAAACTTCTTCCACTTCATTGAAAAGTGAGAGGGAAGGAGTAAGCTAAGGGGAAGGGAATACAGAAATTGTGAGGAAAAAGAGTAAAATAAGGGGAGGAACTTTAAGATGGGGGAGGGATACTAAAAAGAGAGGGCTGTGAAAAGCAAGTGGTGTTCACAAGTTTAATACTGGGTAGGGGGGGAAGAGGGAAGGAGAAAAGCTTAAGCAAGGGTTAACAGGATGGCAAGCAATACAGAATTAGTCATTCTAATCATAAATGTGAATGGGGTAAACTCCCTCATAAAGAGGAAGCAGTTAGCAAACTGGATTAAAAGTCAGAATCCTACTATATGTTGTTTACAGGAAACACACCTGAAACAGGGTGATACATTCAAACTAAAAGTAAAAGGGTGGGGCAGAATCTTCTATGCTTCAGGCAAAGCCAAAAAAGCAGGGGTAGCCATCCTCATCTCAGATCAAGCAAAAACAAAAATTGATCTAATTAAAAGAGATAAGGAAGGGCATTATATCCTGCTAAAGGGTAGCATCAATAATGAAGCAGTATCAATATTAAACATATATGCACCAAGTGGTGCAGCATCTAAATTCTTAAAAGAGAAATTAAGAGAGCTGCAAGAAGAAATAGACAGCAAAACTATAATAGTGGGAGATCTCAACCTTGCACTCTCAGAATTAGATAAATCAAACCACAAAA
The DNA here is from genome assembly GCF_048593235.1 of Sminthopsis crassicaudata. NCBI lineage: Eukaryota > Metazoa > Chordata > Mammalia > Dasyuromorphia > Dasyuridae > Sminthopsis > Sminthopsis crassicaudata. The sequence continues at coordinate 209,102,085 of NC_133617.1, read as the reverse complement.
TAAATAAGAAAGAAGTCAAAGAGGTAAATAGAATACTAGAAAAGTTTGATATGATAGATCTTTGGCAAAAGCTAAATGGAGACAGAAAGGAGTATCCTTTCTTCTCAGCAGTTCATGGAACCTATACAAAAACTGATCATATACTAGGGCATAAAAAAACCTCAAAATCAAATGCAGTAAGGCATAAATAGTAAATGCATCCTTTTCAGACCACAATGCAATCAAAATTACATTTAATAAAAATCCAGGGGAAAATAGACTAAAAAATATTTGGAAACTAAATAATCTTATACTAAAGAATGATTGGGTAAAACAGCAAATCATAGACATAATTAATAACTTCACCCAAGAAAATGACAATAATGAGACATCATAACAAAATGTGTGGGATACAGCCAAAGCAGTAATAATGGGAAGTTTTATATCTCTACAGGCCTATTTGCATAAAATAGAGAAAGAGAGGGCCAACAAATTGGGCTTACAACTGAAATTGCTAGAAAAGGAACAAATTAAAAACTCCCAGACAAAAACAAAACTTGAAATTCAAAAAAACAAAAGGTGAGATTAATAAAATTGAAAGAAAAAAAAAAAAAAAAAAAAAAAAAAAATTTTTGAATTAATGAAACTAAGAGTTGGTTCTATGAAAAAACCAACAAAATAGACAAACCCTTAGTAAACCTGATTAAACAAAGGAAAGAGAAAAAGCAAATTGTTAGTCTTGAAAATGAAAAGGGAGATCTCACCACTAATGAAGAGGAAATTAGCACAATAGTTAGGAGCTACTTTGCTCAACTTTATGCCAATCAATTCAATAACTTAAATGAAATGGAAGAATACCATCAAAAATATAGCTTGCCCAGATTAACAGAGGAAGAAGTAAGTAGTCTAAATAGTCCCATTTCAGAAAAAGAAAGAGAACAAGCTATTAACTAACTTCCTAAGAAAAAATCCCGAGGACCAGATGGATTTACATGTGAATTCTACCAAACATTTAAAGAACAACTAACTCCAATGCCATATAAACTATTTGAAGAAATAGGGATTGAAGGAGTCCTACCAAATTCCTTTTATGACACAGACATGGTACTGATACCTAAACCAGGTAGATCGAAAACTGAGAAAGAAAACTATAGACCAATTTCCTTAATGAATATTGATGCTAAAATCTTAAATAAGATATTAGCAAAAAGACTTCAGAAAATCATCCCTAGGATAATACACTATGACCAAGTGGGATTTATACCAGGAATGCAGGGCTGGTTTAATATTAGGAAAACTATTAGCATAATTGGCCATATTAATAATCAAATTAATAAAAACCATATGATCATCTCAATAGATGCAGAAAAAGCATTTCATAAAATCCAATATCTATTCCTACTAAAAACGCTTGAGAGTATAGGAGTATATTGAGAGTATATATTCCTTGAAATAATAACGAGCATATATTTAAGACTGTCAGCAAGCATAATATGTAATGGAAATAAACTGGAATCAGGAATGAATCAAGGTTGCCCACTATCACCATTACTATTCAATATAGTACTAGAAATGCTAGCTTCGGTAATAAGAGCCATGAAAGAGATTCAAGGAAATGAGGAAATCAAACTATCACTCTTTGCAGATGACATGATGGTATACTTAGAGAACCCCAAAGACTCTGCTAAAAAGCTATTAGAAATAATTCAGAATTTTAGCAAAGTTGCTGGGTACAAAATAAATCCACATAAATCCTCAGCATTTTTATATATCAGCAACAAAATGCAACAACAAGAGATACAAAGAGAAATTCCATGCAAGATAAAGGTCGATAGTATAAAATATTTGGGAATATATCTACCAAAGGAATGTCAGGAATCATATGAGCAAAATTACAAAACACTTGCCACAAAAATAAAGTCAGATTTAAATAATTGGAAAGACATTCAGTGCTCTTGGATAGGCCGAGCGAATATAATTAAGGTGAAAATACTCCCTAAGCTAATCTATTTATTTAGTGCTATACCAATCAGACTCCCAAGAAACTATTTTAATGACCTAGAAAAAATAACAACAGAATTCATATGGAACAACAAAAGGTCGATAATTTCAAGGGAAGTAATGAAAAAAAAATTAAATGAAAGTGGTCTAGCTGTACCTGATCTAGACCTATAGTATAAAGCAACAGTCACCAAAAATACTTGGTATTGGCTAAGAAATAGACTAGTTGATCAGTGGTATAGGTTAGGTTCACAGGGCAAGATAGTGAATAAAAATAGCAATCAAGTGTTTGACAAACCCACAGATCCCAACTTTTGGGATAAGAATTCATTATTTGACAAAAACTGCTGGGAAAACTGGAAATTAGTATGGCAGAAACTAGGCATGGACCCACATTTAACACCACATTCTAAGATAAGATCAAAATGGGTCCAAGATTTAGGCATAAAGAACGAAATCATAAATAAATTGGAGGAACTTGGGATGGTTTACCTCTCAGACTTGTGGAGGAGGAAGGAGTTTGTGTCCAAGGCAGAACTAGGGACCATTATTGATCACAAAATAGAACATTTTTATTATACCAAATTAAAAATTTTCTGCACAAACAAAACTAATGTAAAGAAGATTAGAAAGGAAGTAACAAATTGGGAAAACATTTTTACAGTTAAAGGTTCTGATAAAGGCCTTATCTCCAAAATATACAGAGAATTGACTTTAATTTATAAGAAATCAAGCCATTCTCCAATTGAAAAATGGTCAAAGGATATGAACAGACAATTTTCAGATGATGAAATTAAAACTATTTCCACTCATATGAAAGAGTGTTCCAAATCACTATTGATCAGAGAAATGCAAATTAAGACAACTCTGAGATATCATTACACACTTGTCAGATTGGCTAAGATGACAGGAATAAATAACCATGAATGTTGGAGGGGCTGTGGAAAAACTGGGACACTGATGCATTGTTGGTGGAGTTGTGAAAGAATACAACCATTCTGGAGAGCAATCTGGAATTATGCCCAAAAAGTTATCAAAATGTGCATACCCTTTGACCCAGCCATACTACTACTGGGCTTATATCCCAAGGAAATACTAAAGAAGGGAAAGGGACCTGTATGTGCCAAAATGTTTATGGCAGCCCTTTTCATAGTGGCTAGAAACAGGAAAATGAATATATGTTCATCAATTGGAGAATGGTTGGGTAGATTATATGAATGTTATGGAATATTATTGTTTTGTAAGAAATGACCAACAGGAGGAATACAGAGAGGCTTGGAGAGACTTACATCAACTGATGCTAAGTGAATCAAGCAGAACTAGGGGATCATTATACTCTTCAACAATGATACTGTATGAGGATGTTTTCTGATGGAAGTGGATATCTTCAACAAAGAGAAGAGCTAATACAATTCTAATTGATCAATGATGGACAGAATCAGCTACATCCAGAAAAGGAACACTGGGAAATGTGTATAAACTGTGAGCATTGTTTTTTTTGTTTTGTTTTGTTTTTTGTTTCTCTTCCCAGATTATTTTTACCTTCCGAATACAATCTTTCCTTTGCAACAACAACAACAACAAAATTCAGTTCTGCACATATATATTGTACCTAGGATATACTATAAGATATTGAATATTTATGGGAATCCCTGCCATGTAGGGAGGGGGTGGAGGGAAGGAGGGGAAAAACTCGGAACAGAAGGGAGTACAAGGGATAATGTTGTAAAAAAAAAAAAAAAAAATTACCTATGCATATGTACTGTCTAAGAAAATGTTATAATTATAAAATTTAATAAAAAAATAAAAATAAAAGCTGACTTTTGTATAGAACTTTAATGTTTTCAAAGAGATTTTATATACAATATTCCATTTGAGCCTCACAACAATCTGCAGAAGAGAGTAAAATATTTACTCATTGTTTGCCAGTTTTACAGCAAAAATAACTGAGTTTACACATGATCACAAAGATAGGAAGAATTCATACCAATATTTTCCTGATATCATGTGTTGCTTCTTAAAGTCCTTCCACCTCCTCAGTGTTCCTTGAATCATTCATGATTTCCAAGCTATAGTAGCTGAGAGGTTACCATAGTTATAATCTATCAAAATAAATCCCTATTCTTTTTTCCAAGTTCATCAGTAGTTAGAATTGAATCAACAAAATCACATGGCTATTTGGGCTGCTGACATTCTGAAATTAATGAAACATCTAGCTCCTAACCAAACTAAATGCTAAATAATAAAAATGCTCATGAAATTCATATGTGCTAACAACATCTGGACTATCCTGATATATCAAAATTTAGAGTAATTTTATCAATATCATCTATTGGTGTTACTCAGCAGGAAATTCTGGGGCAAAATCACCAGTAACGGGCTTATGATGAGGTTAATTCAACAAAGATGAAACAGAAATCATCTCAGTGTAATTAAACTGAGATGAGAATGAATTTATAATAAAAATGTGATAGCAGAATGCTAAAATTACTATTTTGCAATGAATTGAACTAGAGCAATTCAAGGAAAAAAAAAAGAATCCAAAATACTTTTAAGAATTCACAAAAATAGAAAATGAAACAACATAAGAAAATTGTGGATGACTGAAAAATTTCAAATGGATAGGATTGATAACAAAAAACAATATGTGTTATGGACCAGAACTTTCAACAAGGTGTTAAGTCAGTGGACTTGATAAGAGACAATAATTATTTAGTATGGTATTTAATAGTTCTCTAGTTCAGTACATATACTTAGTATTTACTAGAGTTCTACAAGATTCATACCTTTAAGAGAGCATATATAAGCTAGGAGTCTCAGCCAGGATTCAGTGGAGGAGATTCAGAAGCCAGAGAAGGCAGTCAGGGAGAACTAAAGAAGACAGTCAGGCTGACCTGATCCGGAAGGCCTCCGGAAAAACTAGCCGAGCCCCTGAAGGATACAAGACTTGGAAAGGGACAATAAAGAATTTGGACTTTTAATACCTGGCTTCATTTGGGGTGATTACTGAAATCAAACTAAGGCTGCTCCCAGAATCCCCCCAAGAAACCTGGCCCCAGAGAAAACCCAACAAGAGAAGATTACATTTTAGAGAAGAATATTGCAAATATGTTCCTTTTAAATAAAGAACCAACATCAACTGTGAGTCTAAAAGACAGAACTCAAAACTATTCAGACACTCTAGTTAGCAGTTTTTTAAAAAAGGAAGTTTATATATGTTTCACATGGAGAAGATAGGTTAGTCCCTTGTTGACCTTTTTAAGTTGCATTTCCCAGTAAATATTATTTATATAACATAAAGTTATCTTAGAAAAAGAAGGGTAACCATATAACAATGTCTTTGCATTATTAATGTTTCTTAATGGTTCTATTAGGCATTAATTGTTTTAATAGTTTTCCAAATTTTTAAAAAATTAATTAGGATTGTTCAGTGTTTTTTTCTTGTGCAGTCCTGTGATTTCATCAGTGCTAACGGATAGGGATACAAAGAAAATCATAATATAGTTCCTTTCTTTGAGATACTCAGAATCTAATAGGTAATGGTAATGGTAATATAATATAAAAAAAAAAAGGAAAAGAAACAATGTACGTACTATATACTTTAACACATAGAGCACATATACATAGTATTGTATGTGTATTCATATGTACTATATATATACATATATATATACTGTGTATATCTTTGCAGATGTGTATGTTTCTATATATGTGTATATGCATATATGTATGTATGTAGTTGATTGGTGGTTATCCTTTGTTTTTGAAGAGGACCAAAATAATACTATGTTGGGGTCAAGGCATAATATATCTGACTGTGGCTGATCAGACTAGTGTAATCTTAGAAGGTTCTAACACATGTCATCCATAAATAATCCATTTTAACATTAAGAATGGAAATGCCTCTAAATTTCCACATCTCCTGCTTCTTTTAATATAAGCTGTTGTGCTTTACTTATAGAACTCATCACCTTCTTTGATGTGGGCATGCCATGCCTGGTCCTACATTACTGTCTCCTGTGTTTTGCCATTCTTCAGAAAGACCTTGAGAGTGTTCTTATATTGTTTCTTCTGTCCTCCATGTAATCACTTGCTTTGCCTGAGTTCTTCATAAAACAGTCTTTTTTACAAATGAATTTGTAGCATGTGGTCAAATATGGTCAAACTATTGAAGTTGTGCTCTCTGCAATAATATTTGAATGTGTGATGGTTCAGATTAAGAAAGGAACTGAATGTCTGGTACCTTATTTTGCCACGTGATCTTTAGAATCTTTCTCAGACAATTCAGATGGAAGTAATTCAGTTTCCTGGCATGGGGCTGATTGTTCAGGTTTCACAGGCAAAGAACAATGATTTCAGCCCAGTGACTCTCTAGACTTTCAGTTTGGTCTTTTTTCTCTCATATTTGTTGTCAACATTATTGTCTAAGTTCACATCCTAAAAAAATTGCATTGCCAACGTAAATGAACTTAGCTACAACATTCAAAAATTTTCCTTTTGCTGTAAACATTTATTAAGTATCTATTTTGTTCATAATCAATATGCTATGCATAGATGATACAAAACGAAGTGTAGAAAGTAAGATAAATAAATTTTTATTGTTCACTTTTTCTTGACCCAATTTGTAATTTTCTTGCTGAAGATACTTGAATGGTTTGCCTTTTTCTTCTCTAGCTCATTTCATATATGAGGAAACTGAAGCAAACAAAATTAAGTGATTTTTCCCAGTCACACAGTTAGTTAACTAAGATCAGATTTGAACTCTGAAAGATGAGTGCTCTTGATTCCAAGCTCAGCCCTCTATACACTCTACCACCTAGGTGAGATGGATGGATGGATGTTAAATTGGAGATAATCAGTAGAGGGAAGGAACTACCCTTTAAAGCTAAAAGTTAAGACATCTAATGGAAGATGTGATTTAGCCATAAAAGAGAAAAGTTATAGGACCTTAGCTATTGGAGATGGATGGATTAAGTAAGGTTTTTTGTTGTTGTTTGTTGTATGTTTATTTTCTGAGGAAGGAGAAGTATGTTCATGATTATAAAGCTATAAGGGATTCACCAATAAGCAAAAAGAGATTGAAAATAAGTGAGAGGGGTGTATTGGAAGGACACTCTTCTGGAGAAGATGAGATACAATAAGATTGTGTGTGAATGTAAAAGGGTAACCCTGCCTTTATAAGAAGGACCATCTTTATGGGAAAGATAATAATGAAGGAGATTATGACAGAAGTCATCTGGGTGTTGTGAGTTGAATAGATAAGAAAGAAATCTAATTAAATTGTCTCAATTTTTTCAGTAAAAGTTGAGACAAGGTTATCTCCTGAGAAAGTGGTTCCACCATAGGCTTGTTATTCTCTTTGCAAAGTGAAAGACAGAGCCTAAAAATGTGACCTTGATCTTTCTAGTACAGTTATATAACTTCCAAAATGATATCTAGGGATAGCTAGATAATCCAGTGAATAGAGCACTTGCTCTCAAGTCAGGAGAACATGAGTTCAAATCTGGCATCAGACACTTAAAGCTTTCTAGCTGTGTGACCCTAGACATAAGTCACTTAACTCCAATTGCCTTACAAAGAAAAAAATTATATCTAAAGACTTGTAGCAGCCTTCCTTCAGATCAAAAGGTATTAAAAGGTAATCTCTCTCGTAACCTCAACAAATATTAAAATATTAAGTATATAACATAGCTAAACTTTTCAATTCTCCTGAATTCTTAATATATGAAGATTCATTCACAGCTAAAAACAAACTAGGCCTTATTTTGTAAGACAGATGCCCAAAAGGACTGAAAATTAAGCATTGACATAAGGCCAAGGTTAATGAGCTTGTACATAATATTTCCCATATGAATGCATTAACATGATTTTTGATTGCTGATTTGAAAATCATATTTTAAAATTTTGAGGATAATGTTAAAGTTTGAAATAGGCTTGACATTTATAGTGGGATAACTATTTTGAAACACTTGAAACACTTGATATTGGTGGCACTTTTATTACCTTAATTATCATCATGCTTAATTAAGGTCATTTCTCAGCACTCAGAGAAGGATAATAATCTTTTTGACAGCTGAGAATTGGCAAAAGAGAATTGGGGGAAATATCTATTCTCTAGTGAAGGGACAGAGATAATTGATTGAGGCATATAGGTTGTTCAATGTTCAAAAAAACCTTAATTCAAATTCTGTCTCAGATCCTTATATTTGTATGACTCTGAATTTGTTTGCAAATTGAAGCTTCTATTGGTTCCTGTTTTGCTGTTTAATGTACTGTCACTTGCAGGAACCTCTTGTTTCTCACCATACCTGTCTCATCGCTTGTTGAGTAAGGGTATACCATATAATTAGAAAACATATTACTATCCTAATTATTTGTATGAGCAAGAACCCTGATATTATTTTAGTTGATCATTGTCTTCTACCTTTCTATCTCTCCCTATATATTATACCTCATAAGCTTAATTTTCAATCATATGTGACCTCCAATAGTTTTTATCCCTTAGTACCCCTGCTATAATTTCAGTTTTTTTCCCTTCCTATTCCCAGCTTTATAGTTAAAGAAGTCAACTCTACAATTTCCTCTACTTTTAAAATATTTGTCTCCTCGTAATTTCTAACAACTTGTCAAACTCCTTGCCAGATGGTCTTCGGTATCACCACCATTCTTGTGCATGTGCCAAGGAATGGATTTCTCAGAAATTATTCAATATAATTGACAGACTCCAAAGTAGAATAATGTTATCAGATTTGTACTATTTCAACTTGGCCTTCACTGAAGCAAAACAAGCATTTTACCACTCCTTAAGTGAGTCAACAAGTAAATATCATGCAACCTCTATGTACAAAATGCTATGCTGAATGCTAGAGATAACAATAAGTGGACAAAAAGCCCAGTCCTGACTTCAGGAATTTACATTTTAATGAGTGAGATAACTTGTAATTATCTAGGAATAAACAAGAGATAGGACAAAACAAGCAATCTCCGAAGGCAGGAATTAATAGTGGGAAGAATAGAAAAGCATCTTAAAGAAAATATGATTTAGCTGAGTTTTGCAGGAAGCTGGGGAAGGCAGATGGAGATGAGATTCTAAATATGGAGGACAGCCAGGAAAAAGTTAAGTAGAAATAAGAAGGGCAGCCCTGAAGTCAGAAGGACCTGAGTTCAAATATGACCTCATTTAATACTTCCAAGCTGTGTGACCCTGGGCAAGTCACTGAACCCCAATTGCCTCAGGAGAGGAAAAAAAAAAAAAAGGAAGGCCAGTGTCATTGTATTTCTAATTTGGTCTCTATCTCATTCCCCACAGTGGCTATTACAATAAGAAACTGACTTTCTCTTCTCTCCTAATTATCTCATAACACCCTATCATCATCAGATGAGGATCTCTCCTCATAATTTTCTATGTGCCATGAACTTCTTTTTTTAATTTTTTATACCACAAAGCCATTTGACCTTGTCAGTATTCTGTCTCTTAATCTTATCTTTGATGAAAAAGTGACACTTCTCATTTCTAAAGTCAAAATCTCTACATATACCTTTTCCCCATTCCTTTCTAATTTTTCTCTTTCTGTCTTCCTCTTTATTTTTATTCTCTACCCATCTACAAACTCATTCCCCATGCCCTACAAACTTGCCAATGTTGCAATCTAGCCTTACAAATCCCTAGTGGAAACATCAAACTTTTGATATAGTATAGTGTCTAGTGAAATTAGCAGTGATTTTAGGGTCCTCTGATCTTGGAGGGCTTCTGCTGTGTCAATCTATCTGATTCTGAAGTCCTCTGTCTTTGCACCCCCCCCCCCACACACACACACCCAACCTAGGAATGCTGTTGTTCTGACAATCTGCCTTCTGGATGCTAGAGACACTTCTCAATTCATTGTTGACTGATAATTTTGTTAGGGAGAACCTAATTCTGGAAACCACTCTTCCTTCCTATCTATGAGCCATAGAATTAGCATATCAATGAAAAAAAGCTGGATAAATGGTTCTCCTTGCTTCTATTTCTCTGCAAATTTCTTTTGGAAATTCAGCCCACTTTGTAATCGAATTATAATTATAATAAACTTTGCCCCTTGGCTAAGAAGATGGGTTCAAGCCTGAAAATTCTTTTGAGTCAACTCAAAACACTGGTCAATGACCCCAAACTTTTGGAGTCCCCATTTCCAGTTTCAACATTTCGTTTTGTCTTTTCAAACCAAAACTTCTGGGTATGGGTGTGGGAAGTTCTACATTTATTGCCTCTGTCTCCTGTTTTCTCATTTCTCAACAATTTATTAGTAATATCTCTTCCAACATCATGACTGGACTGGAACTTCTTTCTACAAAATTTCCATTAACTTAACTGAAAAAATTGAATGATATTTTCTTAATCCTCAATTTATGTGATCTCTCTGAAATATTTGACAAGGGAGGACACCCAATTCTTCTAAATTCTCTCCTTTTCTAAGTTTTTACTCTTGTTCTTCTACCTCTCTCAACTTTTAATGTCATTTGTTGGATCATAATTGCTATCATCCCCCCTCTAATTGTGAGCATACCCCATTTCTCTCACTTGGACTTTTCCTTGCCAATAGTCTCCTGTTTAGAATTCTCATGAACTTCCATGAATTTAATTATTATCTTTTATGCATATGACTCCCAAATATACATATTTAATCTTGTTCTCCCTCCTATCTTCCACATAAAAGTACCTATTGGGCATTTTAAACTAAATGTCCCATAGGCATCTTAAGACCTCACTCTTTTCCTGAATATCCATAGTTCTATTTAAGTAACCACCATACTTTCAAGTTTTCAGAATGCACCTAGTCAATCAGTTGTCTAATCTTGTCTAAATCCTTTTCTGTTACATCCATCCCTTTTTTTTTTAACTTAAACATCTACTACTTTAACCCCCCACCCTGATAGTTATAATATTCCTCTAATTAATTTCCTTTTAATCTCTCTTCTTCTATCTATCCTTTACAAAGTGACTAAAGTGATCTTCCTAAATCACACGTCTACCTATAGACCTATATCTAGCCATATTACTCCCTTCTTTAATAATAACTAGTGTCTTCCTATTATTTTTAGGTTCAAATATAACAGTCTGTGGAACCAGAGTGGGAAGCCATCCAGCAAGCCCAGTGCCTTGCCCTGGCCCCAGCTCTATTCCAGCATTAGCTCTGAATCCACAGTGACTGGATGTGTACACAGTGACTTATGGTGATAAGAGTCCAAATACACACTCAGAAGATGATAACAAAATTAAAGCTCCTACATCCAAAGCATCCAAGAAAAATAAAAATTGGGCTCAGGCCATGGAAGAGCTCAAAAGGAACTTTGAAAATCAAATACAAGCACAAGAAGAAAAATTAGTGAAAGAATGAGAGAGGTGCAAAAAGAAATACAAAAAGTTAATGAAGAGAATGCCTTAAAAAGCAAAATTGGCCAATTGGGAAAGTAGATACAAAAGTTCACTGAGGAAAATAATTCCTTAACAAATATAATTGAGCAAATGGAAGCTAATAATTTTATGAGAAATCAAGATGCAATAAAGCAAAACAAAACAAAACAAAAAAAAAAAAAAGGAAAAGAAAAATGTGAAATATGTCATTGGAAAAACAACTGACTTGGAAAATAGATCCAGGAAAGAGAATTTTTAAAAATCATTGGTCTATCTGAAAGTTATGATCAAAAAAAGAACGCTGAAATCATCTTCCAAGAAATTATGAAGGAAAACTGTCGTGATATTCTAGAATAAGATAGTAAAATAGAAATGGAAAGAAGACTATCAATCACCACCTGAAAGAAATCCAAAAATAAAAAACTCACAGCAATATTATTGCCAAATTCTAGAAATCTCAGGTCAAAGAGAAAATATTGCAAGCATCCAGAAAGAAACAATTCAAGTATAGTGGAGCCAAAGTCATTTTCTCTTCAATTCCCAAATCCTTTGACTTTATATTAGGTACTGGAAACACAAGCTTAAAATTGAACCAGCCCTTAGTTGGTTCCATTACTAGGAACCTAGTTCAAGCTTTCAGGAGAGATGTCATATAACTTTATAAAATATGTACAAATAAAAAGGTACAAAAAAGGTACAAATATAGGCAATATCTTCTTGGTTACATGGAAGCTTTCAGAGAGCAGTGCTTGACTTTTTCTTTTTTTATCTCTGATGATTAGGGCATATCTTCTGCTTAAATGATTATTTGCCACAAAAGCATAATGAGTAAAATGAAAATTTTGTAGGGGGCAAACTCACTAAAGCCTTTCCTCATGTAAACTTCATATTAATCTGAGGAGAGATTTTCTTTAACTTTGAGCATTTTTCTATTAACTTGGATCCATGATTTTGTCAAGTCTTTTGAAAATGTCATTATAACTTTCCTCAGTCTGTGATTCTTCACCCTATACATTTTTCCTCAGGATTAATTGCTACTAATTACCAGCAGTTTTCCCCCAGTGGGTGATGAGGACATAGCTGATATATAACTTTACAAGCATATTTCCAGTTCCCTTATCATTCAGTGTATAAACTACGGCATTTAAGTTGAAATAAACTGGTTCTCCTCTCCAAATTCTAACCTGGAGGTAAGATAATGAAAGAAAAAAGTATAAATTGGTCATATTTTCAGATATAGGCATAACCTAATGAATAACTCAAAATAAATTCAGATAAGTGTCATTATAAAGGTGACTGCTTTCTTTACTCCATGGTGAATTTAATTCTTCAGTGTTCATACATAAACATAGGTCATATGAGATATCAAAGCAAATGGCTAGAGGGATGAACTTAGGATCAGAAACTTTTGGTATATATCTCTAACACTCTAACTCAAAGAGATAGGAAATATAATTGAGCAACTCACAGCTTTTTATTTCTTAAGTTGATTGGTTATAGATAAGTTGACAGACTCTACTGATGGAGGGAGTTTCTAAATCAAGGACCTCTTATATACAGATCATAGCAATCCAAAGCACATTAAAAACTAGCTCTTCCAGTTCCTTCACATTACAGAAAGACTAAATACCAAGTACTTAAATGATTTGCTCAGATTTACACAGCTAGATAGATAGATCTGGACCTAGAGTTCCCTCTGTTCTAATATACTACTACAACTGGGATTTTAGAATGTATTTTAAAACTAGATATTCCATCTTGCTTATTATTTTTATTTTTCCTTTGGCTATACATAGTCTACTGAACAGAATGAAACTTGTAGCTGTTTATGATTTTCATTTATATTTATGAGTGTTCATTATGTAAGATTCATAACTTACACTTACTTGTTTGTTCCAAGTTCCAATAGTGAATTTTTCTTTAAAAAACTGCTTTACAATCGCATACAAAAGAATAGGAGGAGATTGCAGGAAGAGAGGTAGTAAAATGTTTCCTTCAAGATTTAGCCAATAAACAATGTGAATCATTATGTAAAAGGAATAAAGTAGTATTCTATTAAATGTTAGCAAATACTTTGTTCTTTATGCTATCTACTTGCAATTGAAATTATTATTGAATATGATGTCTTCATGATATTTATTGGTGAATACAATTTCTTCCCCCCCTACAAAAATTGTCAAACCTAACAAACATAGCCAGAGAAGCTAAGGAAACAATCAAAAGACCTGTCTCATCAGTGATTACATTCAATTGTATTTTGCAGCCTGTTCTAGACAGCCACATAATTTGCTCTGATTCAATTATTACAAAAGCCAAAGATGTTGGGACTGCCAATCTTCTCTTTCATATCATATGCAACATAGTTTATTCAATTATACTGGTAGCTTAAATAATACAGTGCAAATGGATAAGATTTGTACTACATTCCCCACTCTTAGGACAAAATGTAATAATTAAATGGTCATTGTTTCTGTTATATCTCTTAAATATAACCAAAGATATAAAATTCATTTCAGCAAAGTAGCTTAACTAAATTCAACATGAAGTCATTTTCTATAAATGATCATAAAGAAATAGGACATGGAGTTTGTAACCAGAGTGGAAATAAGAGAAGTTCCTAATGAAAGTCAAATCTGTTTACCAGGTATTGATTAAGCTGAAAAATGCAGAGGATCATTGCCAGCAGAAGTAAAGGGCCATTTCATGCTGAATCTTTTTAGTTATCAAAACATATGAAAAAAAAAAAAAAAAAAAAGCAACCTCCCCCACAAAAAAAAACCTAAAATACAAAAAAATTACCATATACAAGTCCACTTCAGTTGTGCAGCAATGGTTATAAAATTAAAAAAAAAAAAGGGGGGGGGAATAGGTTTCTACTAATCATATTTTTGACCATCTCAAAATATGAGCTTATACATACATTGGCCTACTACTAAAGAGACTGAATTATAAAATTATTGATATTCTCATTATAAATAAAACTACAAGATGTAAGAAAGTCACATCTACATGAAAATGGAGTTTGCAGGTTATCTTTGAGTTGATGGAATTTGTTTTACACATGCCTAATGGCAATAAGAACCATTATTTTTATGAAGTATTTAATCACTTTACATTGCAATGCTCATGATAAGCATAAAAAAAGGACAGCCATAAAGAAAAATCGAGCTCATTTGGCTACATCTGTTGTAGAGGATGAGAATATAGATAAATCATGTAAGAACGGGATAAAATAATCCAAATTAAATCACCATATATGTTAATGCTTAATGAGTTTAATGAAAAGATTGGCATAAGAAAATAAAGTGTTTTAGGATTTAAAATCATCCATGTTTAGGACATCAGTTACAGCAAATGAAGTTGTGAATACTTTGGATAAGTTCACTTACTTCAGTAGTTTCCTGGTAAGTACACTTTGATGATGTTGATAAACAAATTGCCAGAGCAAACTCAGTTTTTAAGATGCTCTGAAGGAAAATGTGAGATAGAAGAAGTGTTAGAATGACTACCAAACTGAAGATCTAAGGAGTTGTAGTGCTGATATCATTGCTGTGTGACTATAAAGTTGGAGAGCATACCAGTGCCTTGCCAGGAAACTGAATTGTTTCTATTTATTTAATCTCAGAATGATTTTAAAGATATCTGGCAGGACATGATACCAGATATTGAGTTCCTTTCTTGAACTAAACTGCCAAGTATTCAAACTCTACTGCAAAGAGTGCAACTCCAATGTACTGGCCACATTATTTGAATGTCAAAAGTATGTTTGCTAAAAAGATTATTTTATCAAGAACCAATACAGAGCAAGCACTCCCATGAGAGTCAGAAAAAGTTCAGTCTCTCTTAAAAACTTTGGAACTGATTGTGAAATATGAGAAACATTGGCCCACCAAGCTTGAGTTTATCAGTGAAGGTGCTGTACTCTATGAGCAAAGCAGAATTGAAGTAGCTTAAAGAAATTCAAAATGAGAAAATTTAGGGAATCCACCCTAAATGTTTACATGGACTATTTGTGCCCAATCTGTGGTAGAGCATTCTGATTTCATATTAGTCTGATCAGCTACAGCTGATTACAGCTGTAATTTTACTCTAATATAGTGAGGTCATTTTGGTCCTCTTTGAGAATGAAGAACAATAACAACCAATTCAAGATGACCTTGCAGTTATAACTTCAATCTTTGTCATCTTGCATTTCCTAAATGAAATAGTTAATCAAAATAATTGAAAATCTATACATGAAATATTCATGAATAATGAATGCCTTTTGTTCAGTCTATGATATGAAAATGAATCACATGACTAAATTCCTTCCTTTTTAATTTGATGAAACTGAGACTCAAAGAGATAGAATCTTATGACCAAAGTCAGAAAGAAAAATCAAAATCCAGCCCTGAAAGCCAGGTTCTCCATCTCCTCCCAATATGGGCTTTCTTCCCAATGGTGCACAATTGTTACAATGTCACAGACAACATGAAGCTCAACTGATAAATGGAAACACTAGATAGATGCTGATGAAGGACAATAAACTCAGCCCTGAATTTAATAGAAAGAGAAAGTAGATTAAATTATGTTTTGGAAAATTTCTAATATGTACAATGACTCCAAGCATATCATTATAACTTACTTCCATATTTTTATATCAATATAATTGTGATTCACCCAAATGATGAAGTGATGTATAGCAGGTATAAATTGACTGTAACATATTACAAACAATAGAATGTCCCATAAAAGATATCATCAAAAAGATTTACAACAAAAAAGAAGTGTTCATAAAATGAGAGTGAAACATAATAGATGAATCTATTTCATGCTTCAGGAGTGCCTACAGAGTAGAGGAAAATGCCTACAAAACCCCCAATTTTTGTTGGATCCCTTGTGACACACTTTTGGCTGGATATAGACAAGTTGCACAATATGAAAAAAAATGTATATTTGTTACTATATGTCCTTTTGGTGGAAATATTCACATCAATGAAAATAAAATTCTATTAAATATGTAAAATGTTACATATACTTAATATAAAGAGAAAGCATTCAACCTCCTTTAAGTTCACTTATAGTCAATAGAGTTGCTAATTTAAATGAGGCAACATATTCATTAGCATGATATAAATATATAATACAGTATTCTTTGAAAATCAGTTTAATAATAAATTTCATGCTTTTTTGAATATTCTTTGTCATATCATTATTCTGGTTCTGAGAATTTTACCAAGCACAAGCAAGAAATTTCAATTTTTTTGTATATGTTTGACAAAACTCAGCAGGAAGAGATAGAAGATAAACTCCACTGCAGAGAATGTAAAATATTGGGGAATCTACACACACAGGAACTACATGTACCTAATTAAAAATACTTTTCATACAAATAAAGACATATCTTAAACCACTGAAAAAAAAAAAAAAACATTAAGTACTCATGGGTAGGCTTAGACAATACAATAAAACTACCTAAAATAATTTACATAAATTGTCTAGAGAAGCCAGGAATTTGCCTGAGTTCTCTCCAGTTTCCCTCAGAAGCAATGCTAAGTCAAACTTATAAACAGATTCCAGAATGACAGAAACCTTAAAAAGACACAATGAAACAGTTTTTCAGCTTAAGATAACTTAGAAAGACTTCAGAAAAGGTCTGTCTCATTTGAATAAAAAGGGAGCATGAGCCAGTGAAGGTGTGGTGTAGGTAATCTAATAAGAGACTCAGCTGCAAGACAGATCAGCAGATGAAACCTCTCATTCCTGTTTCAGCAGACTAGTTGCTATGTCACTTAGACCCATCTTAGAAGGCAAATTGTAAGCCCCCTAATAGGAATATAACAGGTTTAGCTAGGCCAGGCCAAGCTAGCACAGTGGGAAAGCCAACAGAACTTTATATACCAGTGGGGAAAGCTAATGATGAGACATCTGTCTCCCAACAAAAGGAGTTTGGAACAATATCCTCTATGCCACAGGTCCAGAGTTCCCAAAAAAGTACCCTGACCAGCAAATGGTACTATGATGACAAGAAAGATTACAATACAAACTCAGAAGAGGGAAGTAATGGCAAAAAGTCTACATGTGAAGCTTCAAGGATGAATATGAATTTGACACAAACTCAAAAGTTTTACTTGGAAGAGAGCAAAAAAAACATTTTTTTAGGTCAAGTAAGACAGAACAAAAAATTGAGAAATAAATTAGTTATGCAGGAGAATTATTAAAAAGAGTAAACAGCATGGAAAAAGAATGAATACAAATTGACCAAAGAAAACAAGTCCTTTAAAAATAGAATTAGCCTAATCGAAAAAGGAGGATTTCTTTTGTTTGTTTGTTTGATTTTTTGCTTGTTTAAGGTAACTAAAGAAAAGAATGCATTAAAAATTAGAATTGGACAAGTGGAAGCTAATGACTATGAAACATCAAGAATCAATTAAACAAAC
Source organism: Sminthopsis crassicaudata (assembly GCF_048593235.1). Lineage (NCBI taxonomy): Eukaryota > Metazoa > Chordata > Mammalia > Dasyuromorphia > Dasyuridae > Sminthopsis > Sminthopsis crassicaudata. The sequence continues at coordinate 209,084,295 of NC_133617.1, read as the reverse complement.
AAACAAACAAAAATGTACACTATCTCCTTGGGAAAACACCTCACTTGAACAATAGATACAGGAGAGATAATTTGAGAATTATTTGAATATCTGAAAGGAATAATTAAATAACAACAAAAATGACTGCTGGACAGAGTCTTTTAAGAAATTAAGAAAAAAACTGTCCTGATATCCTAGAACCAGGGGATAAAATAGTCAATGAAATAATTTACTAATCATCTCCTGAAAGAGAACCCAAAGTGAAAACTTCAAGGGATATAGTAGCTACATCCCAGAATTATCAGGTGAATAAGAAAATACTGCAAACATCTCCAGAAAGAAACAGTTCAAATATAGAGGAGTTACTATCAGGAATAACTAATAATGAGCACCTTCTTCATTAAAGTTTCAGAGGGCCTGCAGCATGATATTTTGGAAGGCAACCAACCAAATCAACCAAAAATCAAATATCCAACAAAATTGAGCAAAATCTTTCAGGACAAAAGATAAAATTCAATAAAATAGGGAAATTTTAAGGATTTCTGATAAAAAGACCAGAAATGAACAGAATATCAAATCTTCAAATGCAAGATTCAAGAAAAGTATTAAAAAATAAACAGGAAAAAATATTTTAAAGGTTAAACTGTTTACATCTCTACCTGAGGAAATATTATTTTTAATTCCTCAGAAATGTAACTTTCTTAGGGTAGCTTGAAGGGGTAATCATAGACAGAAATTGTGGGTACAAGTTAACTTTGATGTAATGACATAAAAGTTTAAGAGGTAGAAAAAGGATTGAACTCAGAGAAGAGGAAAGGGGAAGTAAAATGGAGTGAAATACACCACATAAAGAGGCACAAAAAACACATTATAGTAGAGGGAAAGAAGAGGAGATAAACATTGTTTTCTACCTTAATCTCATTAGATGTGGCTCAAAGAGGGAAGAACATATCACACTTAGTTGGGTATAGAAATTTATCATTCCCTAAAGGGAAGTAGGAGGGGAAAGGGGAAAAAAAAGGGAAAAGAAAAGGCTGATAAGAGGGAAGGCAGAAGAAGAGGGGAAAGGGGAAGAAAAGGAGGTGCTGATATAAAGGAAGCCATAAAATGAAAGTAGATAGCAAAGTGGATTAAAAAATAGAATCCTACAATGTGTTGTTTACAAGAAACAATTTTGAAGCAAAGAGATACACACAGAGCAAAGGTAAAATGCTGGAGCAAAATATAATAAGCTTCAGCTGAAGTATTAAAAAGCAGACTTGGCAATCCTGATCTCAAACAAAGAAAAATCAAAGAAAAGTCTCATTAAAAGAGATAAGAATGGGAACTATAATTTGCTAAAGTGTAACATAAATAATGAAAGTAACAGCAATACTAAACATGTATGCACCAAGTTTTGTCCCAACCAAATTATTAGAGAAGTTAAATGAGTTACAAGAAGAAATAGTCAACCAAAAATATAATAGTTTGGATTCTAAACCTCTCTTTCTCAGAACTAGATAAATCTAACTACAGAATAAATAAGAAAGAAATAAAGAAAATAAATAGAATTTTAAAAAGAAATTAGATATTATTGATCTCTGGAAAAAACTGAATGGCAATAGAAAGGAATATACCTCTTGTTCATCAGTAAATGGCACCTTCACAAAAATTGGGCATACAATCCTCGCAATTAAGTGAAGAAAGGTAGAAAAAATTAAATGTATCCTTTTCAGGATATGATACAATGTAAATTTCAAGTAATAAAGGACCATAGGGAAAAAAATAAGTAGCAATTAAATAATCTAATCTTAAAGAATAAGTAGGTCAAACAATAAACCACAGAAATGCTGAATAATATCATTTAAGAGAAAGATAGTAGATGACATCATATAAAAATTTTGGGGATGCAGCCAAAAGCAGTTTTTTAATCCATTTTATTTGAAAAAACAGTAAAAAAAAAAAAAAAAAAAAAAAAAAAAAGAAAGAAAGAAAGAAAGAAAGAAAAGAAAAGAAAAGAAAAGAAAAACAGAAAAGGAATACAAACACAAAAAAGACCATTGTCATGTGTTCAGCAGAACATCAGGGAACATTCAAAATTGTGATAACAACAAAATCACCAGCTCAAGAAAGTATAAATATATATTAGTAGACGTTATATTCATAAATGTCATTTTTTTCTTTCTTTCTTGTAAATTGTTCTTTGATTCTCTGCTGTGTACCTTATTTATTGTATTCTTTTTTCTTCTTCCATCCCCCCAGCAAGCTGAAGTTAAATATAAAGATATATGTATGTATACTTGTGTAGATATATGCATACATACACTCTCACACATACATACACACATACACACTCCACAGAAGTACACATCTTTCCTATCCCTATTATTTATTTAATTAAATTTTGCTCCATAACTTGCCCTGCTATTTCTTAACCTCCCCCTACCCAAGGATCCCTCTCTTGTCTTTTTCCCTCTCTTCTTCTCCACCTGTTCAGCTGTCCTCTCTTATTTCCTTATGAATTTGGCCTTTATAATATGTAAGTAGTGTTATCTATTAAACTCAATTCTGGTAGGATCCCTCCTCCCCCCTAATGTCTCTGTGTCTATTCTTTCTCTGTACCTTATTTGTATACAGTGGTCGCTATTTTTACCTTAACTCTGCCAATCTTTCTTTTGAGCAACCCTATTATTGATGTCAATATTAAACATAGATATTTCCCAAGTTTAAAAAAATCATAAGCAATTTATCCAGGTTTAAAATTTGTCTGTTAATTTCCTTAAAATTGAGTTTTGATATTGTCTCTTATATGTTTAATTTTCTGTTAAGTTCAGGTTTGGTTGATAGATAGTCCTGAAAATCCGCAATGCCATTGAAGATCCATCTTTTTATCATTCAGAAATTATAAATTTGCTGTATATGATAGTTTTGGCCACAGGCTTACTTCTTTTAATGGTTAGAGGATATGATTCCAGAACCTGCAATCTTTTACTATAACTGGTGATGAGTCTTGTACAATTCTAATTGTAGCTCCAGCATTTTTAATTGCTTTTTTTGTTTGTTTGTTTGTTTCTTGTTTCTTGAAAATGTTTTTCTTTGATCTGGGGTTTTCAAAAGTTGGCCATAATATTCCTGTGTGCAAAGGATCACTTTGAGGTGATGATTGGTGGATTTTTTTCTGTTTCTAATTTCCCCTCATATTCTATCATGCCTGGACAATTTTCTTGTATTATTTTCTGCATTATTGTGTTAATTTCTCTTTTTGGTCACAACTTTTTGGCTGTCCAATTATTCATACATTTTCTCTTCTTGATCTGTTCTTCAGACCTGTCATTTTTCTTATATTTCATATTCTGTTCTATTTTCTGATTCTCTTATCATTGTTGTTGTTGTTTTAATTATTTCTTGGTTTCTCATAGCTTCACTGGCTTCCCCTTGCCCAATTCTAATTTTCATAGAATTATTTTTAGTGTTGAAACTCTATAGCTCTTTTTCTATATGGTTAACTAGTTTTACATAATCTTCTTATTTTTCATAGGTGATTTTTATTTTTACTTTTTTAGTTTTTTCTCAATGTCTCTCTCATTTGAATTTTAAATTCTTTTTTGGATTCTATAAATTCTCTCTGGACAGGAAGCCATTTCAAATTATTCTTCATGGTGGAAGATTTATTTACTAAAGTATTCTCCTCTGAATATGAACCTCATTCTTCCCTATTCCCATAATATGTTTCAATGGTGTGATGCTAGACTAGAGATGTTTGGCTTCAAATAGGTTAATCCCCATCAGGGTCTTTCTTCAAATCTTCTTGGGTTGTATCAGGAAGACCCCTGTTCTGCCCCAAGTCTTATTGATTTTTCACCAGTATATGTTCACTCTGAAGTACAAATTTGTTCTACTTGTGGTAGAAATTGGGAGAGCTTGAAATTTACTGACCCATTTGGTCATCTTCCCAGAATCCTCCCCAAAGCAGTTCTTAGGGGAAATTGTATATCTCTAAATGTTTTGGTAAAGAAAGAAAGAGGAGGCCAATGAATTGGAATGCAACTAACTAAGCTAGAAAAAGAACAAATTTAAAAATCCAATTAAATAACAAATTGGAAATTTTGAAAATTAAAGGAGAGACTAATAAGATTTAATATAGAAAAACTATTGAACTAATGAACAAAATTGGTTTTATGAAAAAATAAAATAGAATCTTTAGATAATTTGGTTACATAAAAAGAAAGAAAACAAAATTACCATTATCAAAAATTAAAAGAATGTACTTATCACCAAAGAAGAGGAAATTAAAGCAACAATTCTTAGCTATTTTGCTCAATTATGTGCCAATAAATCTGACAATAAAATTGAAATGTATGTTTACAAAAGGATAAATTGCCCAGATTAACAGAAGAAGATACTTAATTCATATTACTTTAGAAAAAGAAATTGAACAAGCCATCAATGAAATCCTTCATAAAAAATTTCCAGAGTCAGGGAGATTTAAGTGAATTCTAGTAAACCTGTGAAGAACTATTAATTCCAACACTATATAAACTATTTGGAAAATAGACAAAGTAGTCCTGCAAAATTTCTTTTGTGACACAAATGTGGTGCTGAGACCTAAACCAGGAAGAGCCAAAACAGAGAAAGATTTTATAGACCAATTTCTTTAATGAGTATTGATGGAATAATTTTATATAAAATAGCAAAGAGTATACAGCAATTTATCATCTGGATAATAACACAATGACCAGGTAGGGTATATACCAGGAATGCAGGGCTAGTTCAATATGAGAAAAAAAAAACTATCATCATAATGGACTATATCAATAATAAAACCGACAGAAATTATATGATAAAATGCAGATTTTTTGACAAAATAAAGAATTTTTAAAAGAGAGAGCAAGTGAAGTTTTCTTTAAATTATAAGCAGCACTTTTCTGAAACATCAGCAGAATATTTAATGGAGATAAGCCAGTAGCATTTGCTGTAACAGTGAGGATGAAGCAAGGATGCTTATTATCACAACTATTATTCAATATTATACTAGAAGTGTTATCTTTAGTAATATAAGAAGAAAAAGAAATTGAAAGAAGACTAGACAATGAAGACATTAAACTATCACTCTTTGTAGATGATATGATGGTATACTTAGAGAATCCTAATGATTAACTAAAAAACCACTTGAAACAATTGACAATTTTTAGCAAAGTTGCAGGATACAAAATAAACCCATATAAATTATCAGTATTTCTATGTATTTTCAACAAAACCCAGCAATAAGAGATAGAATGACATTTCATTTAAATACCTCTAGACAGAATAAAATATCTGAGAGTGTACCTGCCAAGACAAAGTCAAACTAAGTGAACACAATTACAAAACACTTTTCCACAAATAAATCAGAACCTAAACTATTGTGAAAATATCAATTGCTCATAGATAAGCTGAGCTAATATAACAAAAATGACAATTCTACTAAATTATTCTACTTACTCAATGTCATACCAAATAAACTACCAAAAATTATTTTATAAAGCTAGAAAAAAATAACAAAATTCATCTGGAAGAAGAAAAGGCCAAAAATATCAAGAGAAGTAATGGAGGAGAAAAAAAAAAAAAGGATGGCAAAAGGAGCTACCAATACCCAGACCTAAAAGTCTGTAAAGTATCAGTCATCAAAACTGTTTGGTACTGGCTATAAAAGAGTGGTGCATAAGTAGAATAGGTTAAATACACAAGACTCTAGTGATATAATATTTGATAAATCCAAAGATTCCAGCTTCTTGGATTAAAATTCACTATTTAACAAAAATTTCTGGGAGAACTGGAAAATGGTATGGCAGAAAGTAAGCATTGACCAACATTTCACATCAAATGCTAAAAGAAGGTTGAAACGGGTTTCTGATTTAGACACAAAAGATGATAATATAAGCAAATTACAATACAAGGTTTTGCTTTTGACCCTACTCAAATGAATAGAAAGAAAAAAAATTATTATCCCATTTTCAAATAACATAAAGGTGAGAGAAATATTTTTATACTGGATTCCATTAGACAAAAAAATCTCAAAAGATGGAATGATATTCTAAAACTAAATCATTAATTATTTTCAATGTACCCTGTTTATTATTTATTTTATTTATTTTTGCTTACATGTTGTCTCCTTTTTAAGATTGTAAGTTTTTGGTTTTTGTTTTTTAATCCCAAGATATAAAAACAGTGTCTGGCTTATAAAGTAAATGGTTAATAAGTTTTTATGGTTTGATTATTTAAAACATACAAGATTTATATAAATGACAGAAAATTACTGAATATACATTTTAAAAATCAATTACTGAAATATATTATAAAAGATTTCTCTAATTGCAGTTGATTTGTAAAAGATATGGTGGTTTTATTTAACTATAAGCTCAATAATGATTTGGTTATTTTTTAAAATATTCTACATAAGAAATGTTATATTTTGACAGTTGCATAGACAAATTAATTTATATCCAGAAGATACTCACTTCATTGTAAAGGTTGGAATCTGTAAATTGTATTGTACAAGGAACAGTTATTATAATTGATGGTGTTTAGTTTGGAGAATTATTGGCATTTTCAACCATATAAAGATATGTCACATGGAAGCAGTTAACTTTTTAGTAATCTAGAGGGTAGAATAAGGATTAGTTCAGGAAGATTTACAGTAAGATTTTGACTTGATGTAAGAAAAATAATTCATTAAAGCTATTAAAAACTATAATGAGTTACTTCAGGTGCAAATAAATTCCCTTTCACTAAAAGTGCACAAATCAATTGGAATTGGAAGAAGAAAGTTATTAACAGGATTTGAAAATTAAATGAAGTGAAGAAATGACAATATAATCTTCACTTCTCAATAAATTCAAGATCCTGGTACTATACAGACTACTGATTTTTTTTTTAATATAATTACTAAGCTCTTCTTGGTGTTTAAAAAAATCATAACAATGGCATATTTGCTAAAATTCTATAGATGGGCAAGTATCAGTCCAATTTTTTACAAAGGAAAGAAGCAAGGTATTTTCAAATACAGAATGCTGAACTTATTGATAATTTCTGAAAAAAATTCTACAATGTGGTTGTATGGAAATGATTTATCTTCACTTATAAAAGGAAGTGGTCATCACTAAAAGCCAGCATAACTTTATAAATGGCAAATCATGACATTAAACAGAAGCAACTATTTCTAGGAACAAATATAAATTTGTCTAGCTGACATTTAAGTGCATCCCAGCATTGTCCTGACCTCTAGCTATATTACACAGGATTTCCCTTGATGCACTCTATAATCTGTTAGATCTGGTCTCACAATTCCTTATATGTAGCACTCCATCCTCCATTTCTAAGCCTTTTCATTGTCCATTCCCCAGACATAAAACAAATTCTTTTTTAACTTCATCTCTTAAAATCACTAGTTTTCTTAAAGAGAGATCAAGGGCCACTTAGCACAGGAAATCTTTCCTATTATGTATATTAGTATCTTAGCCATCATATCCTCAGTATCAGATTTGTTTCTATTATGTTTCTATCTATATGTTCTCTTAGGATATAAGAAGTTTATAAGATAAACTTTTATCTTTATAACTCCCTGTGTAATATGATACTCTGTACATGATATTCACTTAATAAATGCTTGTTACTTGAATGATTTCCCACATGTGCATTCCTTTTACTTGTGTTTTCAAAACTTGTGTAACAACCTATTAGGTACAATTTGAGTAACTGTCATTTTTTAAAAAATTATCACACTTCAGAGAACCTTGTGATGACCCCATCTTAATTTAGCTAGGATGTGTATGATGTTGGAAAGTATTAACTTTGTGCTTAGAATAATAACAGTATTGATTTATATTTCTATTATACTGTAAAGTTGAGAAATGCTTGCATTCTTTTATCTTGAAAATGACAACCCAGTTGTGTGAAGTATTTTATATGTAAATACACTTATTTTACATATGAAAAAGATGAATATCAGAAAGTTAAGTGATTTGCCCTTTATTATTAAAGGGCAGAAGAAATATACTAAGCAAGGTCCCACAGAATGCTAAAGGCCCTGAACACTTTCAGGTACAACACACTTTCTCAGAGGAAGCATTTTTATGGTTTGTTAAGGTTTTTATTTGGTAAGTTTACAAAGAACATTTATGTACATTATCTCATCTGTTTCTAACAAAAATGTCCCCAATTATAGCTAGAAATTTTATATAAGTTTAAAAACAGCTCATGAGGGGAGTTGGGAGGAGGTCCATTAATTTTATAGGAAAATAATATTGCCTCACCTTTATATATCACAGTTTGTTCAGTTATTCCCTAGTTGATGGGAACCTATAGTAATTATATTTTAAAAATTCAGTAGTCTGTATAGGACCAGGAACTGTAATATAATAATATGTAACAGTCCTTTAAAATAAGTTTTTTGAATGATGGGATAAAATGGCCTCTAAGACTTTAGAGTTCAAAATTTGTGCTTTTATGTTCCTACAAGCAAATTTGTAATGTAATGCAATCTTTAACAAGCTTGACACAAACACTAAATAGTAGAGCATCACCAGGAGTCACTTTGAACTCTCTACATGTTGGGAACTTGACCATGTGTCTATATTCACATGGCAATGAAGTACCATGGCACTTAACACGGTGACAAGAAAAGATGTTAAACAATGAAATCAATTTTCTTGTTAAAGTTTCTAATATATTCAAGTCACATTTTCAAATTGTAGCTATTATCTCTTGGTTACTTGTGTATATGTGTATATGTGTTTCAGAAACAGACATTAAAAACTCCTCCAAGATAGGAGGGCAATAACAACAAATTAATAAAAAGAAAAAGAAACAGATTAAGTGTTTCAAGCATAGCAGATCTTTAAAACACATCCAAATGTATAGTTTTGCAAAATATCAGGGGCAAATATATGCAATAGATTATATTCACATTAAAGGAATTTAGTTTCTTTGATTATTATTAAAATGAATTATATTATATATATACATATATATATTATATATATATATATTATAGCAAGAAATTTTATGTAAGTATAAAGGCTGCTCATAAGGGGAGATAGGAGGAACTCCATTAATTTTCAGAGAAAAGGAAAGTCTAAGATACTTTCATAGCAACTTTTAGTTCTTACTTTTGCCTAGGGTGGCTTAAAACTACATAAAGACTTTTTTGATGATAGATTAAGAAAAGGTATTTTTCCCCTCACTCCTTGAATAAAAGGAATCTCTAGAACTGTAATTTAAAATTGCTTCTATCTCATTGATCTTGTGATGTCTTGATAGGTACTTTCATCATCTTCACTAAATGAACTTTAACATTGCATATCATTTTCAAAGTACTGAAATTTCTAATTGCAAAATAGTTTCTACTTCAAGTTTTCCACAGGAGACAAATAAGTGAAAAGAAATACATTAAAAATACTTACCCTGAAAAGAAATAAAAGGCATTCATTCACTTAAAGAGTAAGAATATTTAGGCAGGCTGACTATACACAAACATACACACATATGTATGCTCATTTATATATACTCATTTATAAACAAAGAAGATGAAAAATATATTGAAAAGAATAATTATATATATAAACTTCTCCCCATTCCTTTATAAATATAAATATAAAAGTGAGTTAATACATATGAAAAACATACTTTTAGAATTTATATTTTTGTTACCTTAACCAAGAATTTAATTCAATTTCTATTAGTTTTAAAAGAATATATTTACATAACCTGTATATTTCAGATGTTTATAACAAAGAATAAAATGTTACATTTGGCTTTGATTCATTTTCACTGGGGCTGATCCTGTATTTGTATTTGTTTTTGTTTTTGTTTTTTGTTTGTTTTTTTTTTTAAATTGTCATTTATTTATTTACTTAGAATGCATGATGCTTAAAAAATCATGTTGGGAAATAAAAATCAGAGCAAAAGGGAAAAACCATAGGAGAGTAAAGGAAAAACAAAACAAAACAAAACAAAACAAAAGGGAACATGGTATGTATTGATTTACATTCAATTTCCCTAGTCCTTTTTCTGGATACAGATGACTTTTTCTATCTGCAGTCTATTAGAATTGCCTTAAATCACTAAACCACTGAGAAGAACCAACTCTTTCATAACTGATCATCGCACATTCTTGCTGTTATTGTCTACAAAGTATTCCTGGTTCTGCTTGTTGCCCTCACCATCAATTCATGTAAACCTTTCCAGGCCTTTCTCAAATCATCTTGTTCATCAATTTTTATAGAATAATAATATCCCCTTACCTTTATATATCACAATTTGTTCAGCTATTCCCTAGTTGATAGTCATTCTCCAATTCTTTGCTACTACAAAAAGAGCTATTAGAAATATTTTTGCACTTATGGACCCTTTTCCCTCCTTTATGATTTCCTTATGATACAGAGATAGCTGCACTCATGGGTCAAAGGTTATGCACAGTTTTATAGACTTTGGAGCATAGTTCCAAATTTCTCTCCAGAATGGTTGGATTATTTCACAACTCCACCAAACATACATTAGTGTCCCAGTTTTCCCACATCCCCTCCAACATTTATCATTTTTTTCCTGTCATCTTAGTCACTCTGAGAGGTGCCTCACACCACTCTGGTGGTACCTCAGAGTTGTTTATTTGCATTTCTCTAATCAGTAATGATTTATAACATTTTTTCATGACTATAGACAATTTTAATTTCATCATCTGAAAATTGTTCATATCCTTTGACCATTTATCAACTGGGGAATGACTTGTATTGTTACAAATTTGAAACAGTTCTTTATATGTTTAGAAATGAGATTTTTTAGCAGAAACACTGGCTGTCAAAAAAAATTTTTTTTTCGGAGTTGGAAAAAATAAAGAATTCACAGGAGATGCAGGGAAACAAAATTAGTGAATTAGAAAAGGTTAAAAAAACACAGGAAAGTAGGATTTCTGAATTGGAAAAGATAAAAAAGTCTCAAGAAAATAGAATTTCTGAATTGGAAAAAGAAAATAATTCTCAAAAAAAAAAAAATTAGGGAAATGGAAAAAAACTCAATAGAGCAAAATAATTCATTTAAAAACGAAATTGGGCATTTACAAAAAGAACTAAAAACTGTGAAAGAAGAAAATAACTCCTTAAAAGTCAGGATGGAACAAATAGAAATGAATGATTCACAGAGAACCCAAGAATCAGTCAAACAAAACAAAAAAAATGAGAAGCTGGAGAACAACGTCAAATACTTACTGGGAAAATCTATAGACCTGGAAAATAGATCTAGGAGAGATAATCTGCGGATTATTGGACTTCCAGAAAACTATGACCAAAAAAAGAGCCTAGATTCTATTTTACAGGAAATTATCAAAGAGAACTGTCCAGAGATAATAGAAACAGAAGGGAAAGTAGATGTGGAAAGAATTCATCGAACTCCTTCTGAAATAGACCCTAAAAAAAGAACACCACGGAATATTGTGGCTAAGCTGCAGAATTACCACACAAAGGAGAAAATCCTGCAAGCAGCTAGAAAAAAACAATTTAAATACCAAGGTGCCACAATAAGGGTCACCCAAGATCTGGCTGCCTCCACATTAAAAGATAGAAGGGCCTGGAACCTGATATTCCGTAAGGCAAAAGATCAAGGACTGCAACCAAGAATGAACTACCCAGCTAAGTTTAGCATCTTTTTCCATGGAAGAAGATGGTCATTCAATGAAACAGAGGAATTCTATATGTTTCTAAGAAAAAAACCAGACTTAAACAAAAAATTTGATCTACATCCACAAGACTGAAGAGAAACAGAAAAAGGTACACAGAACCCTTGAGAACTGTAACTTTGTTGTGGGTATATAAAAAATACTCAAGGATAATTTGATTTTACTGATATAAAAGAAAAAAAGGGGGGTGTGGTAAAGGGAAGGAGGTCGGTTCAGAAAAAGGGGAAGGAGTGATAAAAAGAGGGAAACTACATCCCAGGAAGAGACATAGAAAATACACCATATCTGAGGGAACTTAGTGAGGGGAGAATCATTGTGTGAATCTTACTCTCATCAGAAGAGGCTCAAAGAGTAAATAATTAACATATTTGTTTTTCAGAGAATTTTCTCTCACCTCATTAAAAGGGGGGAGAGGAAAAGGGGAAATTCGGAAAAGGAGAATAAGTGAAGGGACTTGGAGGGAGGGGGGAGGGATCCTAAAAAAAAAAAAAAAAAAAAAAAAAGAGGGAGGGTTGCGCGTCACAAGGGGGGTCTGTAAATTAAATATCGGGGAGGGGGATCAGGGGGGTCAAGGGAAAAAAGTATAATCTGGGGATAATACGATGGCAGGAAATACAGAATTAGTAATTTTAACTGTAAATGTAAATGGGATGAACGATCCCATCAAACGGAGACGGATAGCAGATTGGATCAAAAAGCAGAACCCTACAATATGTTGTCTACAGGAAACACACTTAAAGCAGGGAGATACATACAGAGTAAAGGTAAAAGGTTGGAACAGAGCTTATTATGCTTCAGGTAAAGCCAAAAAAGCAGGGGTAGCTATCCTTATCTCAGATCAAGCAAAAGCAGAAGTAGATCTCGTTAAAAAAGATAAGGAAGGAAACTATATCCTGCTGAAAGGTAGCATAAATAATGAAGCCATATCAATACTAAACATATATGCACCAAGTGGTATAGCATCTAACTTTCTAAAGGAAAAGTTAAGAGAACTGCAAGAAGAAATAGACAGTAAAACTATAATAGTGGGAGATCTCAACCTTGCACTCTCAGATTTAGACAAATCAAACCACAAAACAAACAAGAAAGAAATTAAAAAAGTAAATAGAACATTAGAAAAACTAGGTATGATAGACCTTTGGAGAAAACTGAATGGCAATAGGAAGGAATATACTTTCTTCTCAGCAGTTCATGGATCCTATACAAAAATTGACCATATATTAGGACATAAAGATCTCAAAATTAAATGTAGGAAGGCAGAAATAATAAATGCCTTCTTCTCAGATCACAATGCAATAAAAGCTACATTCAGTAAAAAGTTAGGGGTAAATAGACCAAAAAGTAATTGGAAACTGAATAATCTCATCTTAAAGAATGACTGGGTGAAAGAGCAAATTATAGAAACAATTAACAATTTCACCCAAGATAATGATAATGATGAGACATCATATCAAAATCTTTGGGATGCAGCTAAAGCAGTAATAAGGGGAAATTTTATATCTTTAGAGGCTTATTTGAAGAAAATTGAGAAAGAGAAGATTAACGAATTGGGCTTACAACTTAAAAGGCTAGAAAAAGACCAAATTATAAACCCCCAACCAAAAATTAAACTCGAAATACAAAAATTAAAAGGAGAAATCAATAAAATTGAAAGTAAAAAAACTATTGAATTAATAAATAAAACCAAGAGTTGGTTTTATGAAAAAGCCAATAAAATAGATAAACCTTTGGTAAATTTGATCAAAAAAAAGAAAGAGGAAAATCAAATTGATAGTCTTACAAATGAAAAGGGGGATCTTTCCACCAATGAAGAGGAAATTAGAGAAATAATAAGGAGTTACTTTGCCCAACTTTATGCCAATAAATTTGATAACTTAAGTGAAATGGATGACTTTCTCCAAAAATATAGGCTCCCTAGATTAACAGAGGAGGAGATAAATTGCTTAAATAGTTCCATTTCAGAAAAAGAAATAGAACAAGCTATTAATCAACTCCCCAGGAAAAAATCCCCAGGGCCAGATGGATTCACATGTGAATTCTACCAAACATTTAAAGAACAATTAGCCCCAATGTTATATAAATTATTTGAAAAAATAGGGGATGAAGGAGTCCTACCAAATTCCTTTTATGACACAGACATGGTACTGATACCTAAACCTGGTAGATCGAAAACTGAGAAAGAAAATTATAGACCAATCTCCTTAATGAATATTGATGCTAAAATCTTAAATAAGATATTAGCAAAAAGACTTCAGAAAATCATCTCCAAGATAATACACTATGATCAAGTAAGATTTATTCCAGGAATGCAGGGCTGGTTTAATATTAGGAAAACTATTAATATAATTGACCATATTAATAATCAAATTAATAAGAACCATATGATTATCTCAATAGATGCAGAAAAAGCATTTGACAAAATCCAACATCCATTCCTACTAAAAACTCTTGAGAGTATAGGAATAAATGGATTATTCCTTAGAATAATCAGGAGTATATATTTAAGACCGTCAGTAAGCATAATATGCAATAGAAATAAACTGCAACCTTTCCCTGTAAGATCAGGAGTGAAACAAGGTTGCCCACTATCACCATTACTATTCAATATAGTACTAGAAACGCTAGCCTCGGCAATAAGAGCCGAGAAAGAGATTCAAGGAATTAGAGTAGGAAATGAGGAAATCAAACTATCACTTTTTGCAGATGACATGATGGTATACTTAGAGAACCCCAAAGACTCTGCTAAAAAGCTACTAGAAATAATTCAAAATTTCAGCAAAGTGGCAGGATACAAAATAAATCCACATAAATCCTCGGCATTTTTATATATCACTAACATAATGCAACAGCAAGAGATACAAAGAGAAATTCCATTCCAAACAAATGTTGAGAGTATAAAATATTTGGGAATCCATCTTCCAAAGAAAAGTCAGGAATTATATGAGAAAAATTACAAAACACTTGCCACAAAAATAAAATCAGATTTAAATAATTGGAAAGACATTCAGTGCTCTTGGATAGGCCGAGCGAATATAATAAAGATGACAATACTCCCCAAACTAATCTATTTATTTAGTGCTATACCAATCAGACTCCCAAGAAACTATTTTAATGACCTAGAAAAAATAACAACAAAATTCATATGGAAGAATAAAAGGTCAAGAATTGCAAGGGAACTAATGAAAAAAAACTCAGAGGAAGGTGGTCTAAGTGTACCTGATCTAAAGCTATATTATATAGCAGCAGTCACCAAAACCATTTGGTATTGGCTACAAAATAGACCGGTAGATCAGTGGAACAGATTAGATACAAAGGACAAAAAAGGGTACATCTATAGCAATCTAATCTTTGACAAACCCAAAGATTCCAACATTAGGGATAAAAATTCATTATTCGGAAAAAACTGTTGGGAAAACTGGAAATTAGTATGGCAGAAATTAGATATGGATCCACACTTAACACCATATACCAAGATAAGATCAAAATGGGTCCATGATTTAGGCATAAAGAGGGAGATAATAAATAGATTGGAGGAACAGAGGATAATCTACCTCTCAGACTTGTGGAGGAGGAAGGAATTTATGACCAGAGGAGAACTAGAGATCATTATTGATCACAAAATAGAAGATTTTGATTACATCAAACTAAAAAGTTTCTGTACAAATAATACTAATGCAAACAAGATTAGAAGGGAAATAACAAATTGGGAAAATATTTTTAAAAACAAAGGTTCTGACAAAGGTCTCATTTCCAAAATATATAGAGAACTGACCCAAATTTATAAGAAACCGAACCATTCTCCAATTGATAAATGGTCAAAGGATATGAACAGACAATTCTCAGAGGAAGAAATTGAAACTATATCCACTCACATGAAAGAGTGTTCCAAATCACTACTGATCAGAGAAATGCAAATTAAGACCACTCTGAGATACCACTACACACCTGTCAGATTGGCTAAGATGACAGGAACAAATAATGACAAATGTTGGAGGGGATGTGGGGAAACTGGGACACTAATACATTGCTGGTGGAGTTGTGAAAGAATCCAGCCATTCTGGAGAGCAATCTGGAATTATGCCCAAAAAGTTATCAAACTGTGCATACCCTTTGACCCAGCAGCGCTACTACTGGGATTATATCCCAAAGAAATACTAAAGAGCGGAAAGAGACATATATGTGCCAAAATGTTTGTGGCAGCTCTTTTTGTTGTAGCTAGAAACTGGAGGATGAATGGATGTCCATCAGTTGGAGAATGGTTGGGTAAATTGTGGTATATGAAGGTTATGGAATATTATTGCTCGGTAAGAAATGACCAGCAGGAGGAATACAGAGAGGCCTGGAGAGACTTAAATCAACTGATGCTGAGTGAAATGAGCAGAACCAGAAGATCACTGTACACTTCAACAACAATGCTGTATGAGGATGTATTCTGATGGAAGTGGAAATCTTCAACATAAAGAAGATCCAACTCACTTCCAGTTGATCAATGATGGACAGAGGTAGCTGCACCCAGAGAAGAAACACTGGGAGGGGAATGAAAATTGTTAGCACTAATATCTGTCTGCCCAGGTTGCATGTACCTTCGGAATCTAATGTTTATTGTGCAACAAGAAAGTGATATTCGCACACATGTATTGTACCTAGACTATATTGTAACACATGTAAAATGTATGGTATTGCCTGTCGTCGGGGGGAGGGAATAGAGGGAGGGGGGGTAAATTGGAAAAATGAATATAAGGGATAATATTATAAAATATATATATATATATATATATATATATATAATAAAAAAAAAAAAAAAAATTTTTCTCAGCCTAATCTTGTTTTGTGTTGGGTGTTTGTGCAAAATCTTTTTTAATTTAATGTAATAAAAGTTTTCCATTTTGCCTTTTATGGATGGGGCATGAGATGTAGGTCTATGCTGACTTTCTGACATACTATTTTTCCAGTTTTCCCAGCAATTTTTGATAAAATAGTGCTTTCTTATTCCAGAAGCCAGAGTAGAGAGTTATCAAATATTTGATTACTATAAGCCTTCATTATTGAGTCACATATATCTCAATTATTCAACTGATTCACCACTCTGTTTCTTAGCTAATACCAAATTGTTTTGATGATTGCTGCTTTATAATATTGTTTTATATTTGGTACTACTAAACTACCATCCTTTGTTTGTTTGTTGTTGTTTTTTCATTAATTCCCTTCATATTCTACTTTTGTTCTTCCAGATGAATTTTGTTATTTTTTCTAGTTCAATAAAATATTTTTTGTCAGTTTGATTGGTATGACACTGAACAAGTAGACCAATTTAGGCAGAATTGTCATTTTTATTATATTACCTTGGCCTACATGAGCAACTGATATTTTTACAATTGCTTAGATCTGACTTTATTTGAATGATAGGTTTTATGTAATTGTGTTCATATAGTTGTTGGATTTATCTTGGCAGGCAGATAGACACTCAACTATTTTATCTTGTCTACAATTATTTCAAATGGAATTTCTCTTCTCTATCTCTTGCTCCATAATATATAGAAATTCTGATGATTTGCATAGGTTTATTTCATACCCCACAAATTTGCTAAAGCTATTAATTTTTTAAAGTAGGTTTTTGGGTAGTTTTTTAGAATTCTCTGAGTATATCATCATATCATTTGCAAAGAGTGATAGTTTTATTTCTTCACTGCCTGTTCTAATTCCTTTAATTTCCTTTTTCTTATTGCTAAAGTCAACATTTCTAGTACAATATTGAATATTAGTGGTGATAATGGGCATCCTTGTTTCACTCCTGATCTTATTGGGAATGCATCTAGCTTTTCTCCATTACAAATAATTCTTGCTATTGGTTTTAGATAAAGATTGCTTATTATTTTAAGGAAAGCTCCCTTTATCCTTATGGTCTCTATGTTTCTTTAATAGGAATGGGTGCTGCATTTTGTCAAAAAGCTTTTTCTACATTTATTGAGATCATATGATTTCTGTAGATTTTGTTATTGACATGGTCAATTATGTTAAACCAGCCCTGAATTCTTTATATAAATCCCGCTTGGTCATAACTGATAAGTCATTGTAATCTCTGTGTTAATTTTATTTAAAATTATTGCACCAATATTCATTAAAGTGATTGGTCTGTAATTTTCTTTCCTATTTGGCTCTTCCTGGTTTAGGCATCAATAATATATTTGTCATAGAATGAATTCAACAGGACTACTTCTTTATCTATTTTTCCAAATAGTTTACATAGTATTGGAATTAATTCTTCTTTAAATATTTGGTAAAATTCACTTGCAAATCCATCTGGCCCTGGAGATTTTTTCTTATGAAGTTCATTGATGGCTTGTTCAATTTCTTTTTTCTAAAATGGGAATATTTAAGTAATTGATTTCCTCTTCTGTTAATCTGGGAAATTTATATTTTTGTAAATATTCATCCATTCAGTTAAATTGTTAGGTTTGCTGCCATACAGTTGGGTAAAATAATCCCTAATTATTGATCTTATTTCCTCTTCTTTGGTAATAAGTTCATTCCTTTCATTTTTTGATGCTGGTGATTTTGTTTTTTGTTTTTTGTTTTTCCTTTTTCTAATCAGATTAACCAAATGTTTATATATTTTGTTAGTTTTTTTTTTTCATAAAACTACATCTTTGTTTTACTAGTTCAATAGTTTTCTTAAATTCAATTTTATTAATATCTCCTTTAAGTTCCAGAATTTCTAATTTGGTACTTAATAATAAGGTAATTAATTTGTTCTTTTTCTATTTTCTTTAGTTGCATGCCTAAAATTCATTGATCTCTTCTTTCTCTATTTTATTCACGTTGCTATTTAGTGATATAAAATTTCCCCTAAGAACTGCTTTGGCTATATGCCATAGGTTTTGATATGTTGTCTCATTATTCTCATCCTCTTGGATGAAATTATCAATTATTCTTCTGATTTCTTGTTTGACCAACTCATTCTTTAAAACAAAACTTTTTTTTTTTAATTTCTTATTGGTTTTTAGTCTATCTTTCCCTGGCCCTTTATGGAACATAAGTTTTATTGCATTGTGGTCTTTATGCATTTGACTGTGAGGTTTTTTTATGCCCTACTATATGGTCATTGTGTGTGTGTGTGTGTGTGTGTGTGTGTGTGTGTGTGTGTGTGTGTGTGTATATGTGTGTGTGTAGGGACTATGTACTCTTGAGAAAAAGTCTGTATCTATTCAATTTTCCCCAGAGGTCTATCATATCTAAGATATAGTAACTTCCCTAGTTTCTTTCTTCTTTAATTTGTGGATAGATTTGTCTGATTCTGAGCAGTAAAGGTTAAGGTTCCCTACTAATACTGTTTGCTGTCTATTTCTTCCTGTAACTGGTTTATTTTCTTCTCTAAGAATTTGTATGCTCTACTACTTGGTGTATATACATTTAGAATCTTACTACTTCATTGTTTATGGTACCATTTATCAAGATGCACTTTCCTCCCTTATCTCTTTTAATTAGATCATTTTTACTTTGTTTTATCTGAGACCAGAATTGCTACTTCTGCTTTTTTTTTTACTTCATCTATCTGAAACATAATAAATTCTTGTGTAACCTTTTATCTCTTTACTCTGTATGTAGCTCTCTGTCAAAGTGTTTCTTAACAACAAACTGTAGAATTCTATTTTGTAATCCATGCTATACCTTCCGTTTGATGGGAGAATTCATCACATTTACATTCCCAGTTATGATTTCCGGCTCTGTATTTCCCTCTATACTATTTTCTCCTCTGTATATACCTCTGAACTTTCTTTCCACACTGTCCTTAGTAGTGTTTTCTTTTGTTTTTTTGATGCACCTCACCATTACATTATATTCTATCACCCCTCCCCTTTTCTCTTAGTAGCATTCTGGGTTTTTTTTTGTTTGTTTGTTTGTTTTTGTTTTTTTTAACTTACCCTACCTACTGCCTTATCTTCCATCAGCCATCCCCCTTCTCTTACCTTTTTTTTTTTTTCCCCCTCTAGTGTTTTTGCCCTCCCTTTTTATTCAGCCTCCTTTTTGGTCCTACTTCTTTTTAGGGTTAGATAAATTTATACATTCAACTGAATGATTAAGTTATTTCTTGTTAAAGCCAAAATTGATGAGATCAAGTTTCAGACAATATTCATCCCCTTTCCTTCTTTCCTTGAATTATAATAGGTCTTTTGAGCCTTTTCATATGAATTAATCTGTCCCATTATACCTCCCTTTTTCTCTTCTCCCAGTATTGTCTTTTGTTCACCCCTTAATGTCTTTTTCTTTGCTATCATCACAGAATCCATTCACTACTATAGCCTCTGTCCATATAATGTCCCACTCTGTCTGCTCCAGTTACAGATACAGATCTCAAGAGTTACTGATAGCATTTTCCCATTAAGAAATGTAAGCAGTTTAACCTTAAATTATATATATATACATACATACATATATTTCCCCTGTTTACCTTTCTATGTTTCTCTTGACTCTTGTTTTTGAAGATTAAATTTTCTGCTTACTTTTAGTTTTTTGTTTTTGTTTTTTCAATAGAAATGATTGAAAGTCTCTTACTATATTAAAGATTCATTGCTTCTCCTAAAAGATGATGTTCAGTGTGGCTGGGTAATTAATTCTTGGTTGTAATCCCAGGTTCTTTGTCTTCTGGAATATGGTATTCCAGGCCCTTTGATCCTGTATTGTAGAAGCTGAGACATCCTCAATGATATTGTTTCTCCTTGATATTTAAATTGTTTTTATCTGGTAGTTCGCAGTATCTCTTTCTTGAGATTGCAGTATTTGACTTTTGCAACAATTTTCCTTGAGATTTCCCTTGTGTGTTCCTTTCTGAAGCAGACGGATATATTCTTTCAATGACCATTTCCTCTGTCTGTAGAATATTAGGGCAGTTTTCCTTAATGATCTCTTCCAGGCTCTCTTTTTTTTTTTTTTTTTTTTTTTTTTTTTTTTTTTTGTGGAAATGGCTTTCAGATAAAGCAATAATTTTAAACTTTTCTCTTCCAGATCTATTTTCCTGGTTGGCTGTTTTTTCAATGAAGTATTTTACATTTTCTTCCATTTTTTTCATCCTTTTTTTTAGTTTTTTTGACTGATTCTTCCATGTCTCAGAATCTTTAGCTTCCATTTACCCCATTCTAGTTTTTAATTTTTGATTTTCTTTAGTTAGCTTTTGTATCTCTTTTTTTCCATTTAGTTTATTCTACTTTTGAAAGTGTTGTTTACTTGAGTGAATTTTTTTCTGCATTTGACTAATTGTATTTTTTAAGGAATTGCCTTCCTTTTCTCAGTTGTTGACTCTCTCTTGTATACCTCTCATTTCTTTTCTCATTTTTTGTCTTTTACCTTTCTTATATAACTTTTAAAGACTTTTATGAGCACTTCCAAGAAGCCTCTTTGGGCTTGAGACCAATTTATATTACTCTTTGAAATTTCCTCTGTGAATATTTTATCCTTAACGGAACTGACATTTTGATCTTCCCTGTTACCATAATGGTAGCTTTGCATGTTCAAGATTTAAGATTGCAGGGATAGCTTTATCTATTTTGTCCAAAATATTTTGATTATTTGTTGAACTATTTTCTGTCTTAGTAGTTCTTGTATTAGTAGGTTATGAAGTACTAGAAAATTCCTTTTCCTTTTTTAAACACTGACAAACAAACCAACATATTTATACTGAGAGATACATATACACTCTCCATATATACATTTGTGAAATGCTCAAAATACATTAAGCAATATATTAAAATATTAGTTTGCAATGTAGTCATTTCCAACATTGTTTAGGATAAAGCAGTGCTCATGATTGGACAACTTTTGCAAAGCACATTCAGTCAAAATTCCATAAAGTCAGGTCAATAAATGAAGGACTCCTCTTATACTTGTATCTAACATAACACAATGAATTGAGTCAACATGCATTTATTAGGTGCCTAATGTATACTAGACACTGTCTTCGGTAAGCACTGGGGATTTTTAAAAAAGAAAAAGAAACAGCCCCTGTACTTATGGAACTCTCAGTCTAAGGAGGGAGACAAAACACAAACAATTATGTGCAAACAAGCTCTATACAGGATAAATTGAAGATAATTTCACATGGAAGGCAGCAATATTTAAGAGGGTCAAGAAAGGTTTCTTGCAGAAGGTGGAATTTTAGTTGAGAATTAAAAGAAGACCGAAAAACCAAGAGGTAGAAGTGAGGAGGGAGAAAATTTGAGACATAGGAAAGAGTTCACAAAATCTGGAGTCAGTCTCCAGATCAGAGAGAAGTATGATGTCAAAAGATTGGAAAAGTAGAAAGGGGAATATTATGAAGAGTTTTCAAATATGTACATATATATGTATGTATGTATATGTGTGTGTATACATTTACCTGTCTTGAAGGCAAATATGGAACTATTTAAAATTACTGGAAAAAAAGGAAATGACATGGTTTCGACCAGTGCTTTAGGAAAATCACTTTGATATTTGAAAGAAGAATAAATTAGAGAGAAGAAAATCTGTATAGAAGTGGGGTATATAACATACAAAACATAAAGAACTTCATGAGAAAAAATTAAAATGAAAAGGAAGGGAAAAAGGAGTCATACATTGCCAGATATGAAACCATAATACAAAGCATTAATTATTAAAACAATTTGGTACTGGATAAAAATAGATTGATGATTGCCAGCAATTATATACACAATAAAAAAGAAAATATATTTATTAGTGCTTAATACCTTATCTATGACAGATTCAGGGGAGGGGAGAGAGAGAGAGAGAGAGAGAGAGAGAGAGAGAGAGAGAGAGAGAGAGAGAGAGAGAAAGAGAGAGAGAGAGAGTGTGTCTTTGATATTGATAATATATACAACTATTGAGTAACTTCATATTTGTTAATTTTTTTTCTGATTTCACTTAGTGGATTAGATGGGAGCCCAAAGTTATTAGAGAGGTAAATATGGGGCTACAGAATTAAATTGTCACATTTTCATATAAGATCCCTCTATTATTAGTTTTAATTTAGCTTATTACTTTTTTCAATGGACCTTTTATAAAGTAAGAGTGATCTGAAAATGTTTATAAAATAAACATATCAATAAAATTTTTAAGAGGCTATAACAATAGTTCAGTTGTGACAAAAATTTGTACCAATTAGGTAAAAAATATCAGTGAAAAGGGAAAAAAATAGAGGCCCACATGAGAGATGTTTTGAAGCTAGAATTAAAAAAATGAGACAACAAATTGCATTGGTGGGACTAAAGGAGATATAAGACAGAGTGGGCATTTAAGAATGACACCTCGATTGTAAGCCCTGAATCATTGGGAAGATTGTGGAACCCTTAAAAGTATTAGGAAAGTTAAGAAAAGGGAATAATTTTGGGCAAAGATTATTGTCACCATAATTATAAAATTAGTAGCTGAATAGGAGATTAAGATAAGGAACTAATGTAATGAAGTTTTGGGTCCTGACTAGCAGAAAAAGAAATTAATAAAACTATTTATGGATTATTATTATTTTGTTTTTTGCTGAGGCAATTGGGGTTAAGTGACTTTCTCAGGGACATATAGCTAGGAAGTGTAAAGTGTCTGAGGTCAGAGTTGAACTCCAGTCTTCCTGACTTCAGGGCCAGCACTCCATCTACTTGCCTTTTATGGATTATTTTAAGTTAAAAGATACCTTAAAGAAGGACACCTATATTTTGGAAAATATAAAAGGTCACAAATAAAATTGTAAATATTAACCCTAACTTCAAACTTTTTGAAGGATAGTTCCTAGAAAGCAAACATAAGCCACTGAATCTTTTTTATGGATATATATTTCTGCCAAAGCTCCTGCTTGCCTGAACTAGACTTCGTGAACCTAAGATCGCAGACATACAAAAATGGGAAAGTAAAGTAAAAAGTAATTAATATCAAATCAAGATTTTCCCCATGGGAAGACTCTCAATAGATTGAAAGAATATTATTATTATTTTTTTTTTTTTTCTGAGCCTGGGGTTAAGTGATTTGCCCAGGGTCACGCAGCTAGGAAGTGTTAAGTGTCTGATTTCATATTTGAACTCGGGTCCTCCTGAATTCAAGGCTGATGCTCTATCCAATGCACCACCTAGCTGCCCCCAAATTGAAAGAATATTTCACATGCAGTGGATGAATAATCTATTAAATTTGTTTTTTGGTTTTTTTTTTTGTGTGTTTTTTTTTTAAATTAATTAGGGGCTAAAGAGCTAGGGTGCTAAAAAAAAAAAAAAAAAAAAAAAAACAAAAGATAAACAAACAAACCAACCCAGTTTGATGTCCTAGGTAACAGTGATATAGGAATTGTAGATACCATTGAAAGGGATATCCGATTAATATCCCTATCACTTCAGTGAATAATGTTTGCTCCCTCCTTTGAATTCCTTACAAATTCTTTATTGTACCACTCCAATAGTACTTATGATATACAATCTTTTTCAGGATTATTTCTGAATGTATATTATCTCCAGCTGAATTGTAAACTTCTTGACAGCAGAGACTGTGGCTTATGTTGCTTTGCCTTGTAAATATTAGGTTCTCAATCAATATATGGTGAATGAATATTTGAATGGATGAAAGAATGAACTTTAGTTAGGGACACAGAAATATTAAGTGAATAGTTATCCATAGGTCCCTTAGCCTAACTACCAACCAGGAAGCTATGGATCAGCAAAATGCAATTTGCTCAGAGTTGCCATGCTTTTGAAAAATGACACATTACCAAAGTTATATGTGGTACTGATCCTAGACACATATAAAATATTAAATTTAAAAGTTAGCTTAATTAAATTATCATATAAGGAAGAGAAAAAAACTAAGCTATTTCATAATTCCTTTCTATGCATATAAAATATGCATAGTATCTTTAAGGATACTAATATGCCTGCCTTTGCTGAAAAAATACCAAGAGAGTATTTCTCTCCTCAAACTCAGTCCTAACATTGCCATTGCTTTTTTCTCTTTCAAACTGTCCAACTTTTAAAAAATCATATAGTTTGACAATTTCAAGGTTAAGAATAATATCTTCTTCTGCCAATTCCCCGAAGATACCTATGGAACAATTTATCAAGGGCCAAGCAGTAAGGCTGTACAATCTCATTTTAAATGCAAAAGCTTTATCTAAAATGTGATCTCCCGTGTGTTTAATGAATTTGGTTTGAAATACCATATATTTATTCAGATCTTTGTTTCAGTATTAATCTATCATCTGACAGCAACTCAGATCTCTTGGCTAAACATTTCTATACAAATGCCCTCTCATGCTAATTAAAATGAAAGATTTCAGCTACTATGTATTAATTCAACCAAGACTTCCTGTAAATAAGAGATGATTCAAGGGAAAGCAGAAAAAAAGCTACTATTTGACTTGCAAATTACATCTGTAAAGTGTCAACTTTGGTCTATGAAAATTAATGGTTTGTAACACAGCTAGTTATTTCTTCTTAGCTTACATCGTTTATTATGGTCCAATTATAAACAAACTGTAACTTCAATACTATTACAAGAATAACACATACACTATGATAGAAAATTCTATTACAATTAAAGAAAAACCTCTTTTACTTCTGATTAAGGTTACTGGGTACAAGAAATTTGCAATTAGAGAGGTTTTTATTTTGTTTTGTTTTTTGTTTTTTTTGTTTTTTTTGCTTTGTTTTGTTTTTTTTTTTAAGAAAAGATTTTAAAATGGGTTGGGGGGAAGACACTTTTTCTCCAGGGGAGTAAGTTGATCTAAACCACTTGCTGAAAACACTATATATCCAGCTGGATAGTTTTATCTTGGGAGACAAATGAAATTAGTATCTTTTCAACAACTATTACAATAATGTTAATCTAAAACCTTCTGGCTACACTGGTATCTTCTACCATACCTTTATAGAAAGGTCTTAAGAATGACCCTGGGAATAGACCAAGTTTATTTTTTCAAGGATCAATCTACTTAAGCATAAAAATTCAACATTAATCTGGTCATTTGGTAATGATAAATGATTTTTTGTTCATAGCCACTGAAAAATTTTAAAAAGAAATGCAAAATGGCCCTGATACTATGTGTCCAAATCCCTTTTCATAATAATTACAGTAGAGTGGAGATAATGAGACCATAGGATTCTGGAAATTACACAATATCTAAACAGTACACAAACTTTAATGTAACTCTTAGGATTCTAAATATAAAATGATTGTGTAATAAGAAACAAGTTGAAATGCTGATAGAAAGGCTATATCATGTCAATCTTGACATTCTTGCTATAAATAGAACCAGAATAAGTCAACCATTATTTTTGCCACTTTCCCCTTTATCCACAGCCTGGATACTTTTAATGACTTTTCTGTCTTTATTAATAGCACCACCATTGTCTTAGTCATCCAGCCTCAAATTTTTTCTTGATTTGTCTTTCACTATATCCTACGTGTCACCAATTAATCATGTGTCAAGAAAAGGAAAAGGTGGGTGGAAAGCCAAAGTTATTTATGAATGTTCTTATTATGTCAGTAGAAAGTAAGGAAAATTTGAAACACTGTAGGCTGATCCTTGTATAGAAATTGTAAGAGAACATTAACAAAGATTACATAATATGGGGAGATGTAAAAGTATGATTGTCTTTTTTGAAGAAACACTGAAGTCAGTGAATTAATAGATCTATTGGAAATATCTTGTTGTTATTGAGTTAAGTTGTATCTGACACTTCATGATGTCATTTGGGGTTTTCTTAACAAAAATAATGGAGTGGTTTCTCATATTCCACTTTACAGATGATGAATTGACACAAACGAGGTTAAGTAATTTGCCCAGGATCATAGAGCTAATAAGTTCTTGAGGATAGATTTGAATTTATGAAGATGAATCTTCTTGACTAGAGGCATAGAATTCTATCCACTGTGCCACCTAGATGTTCCACATTTGAATCATAATTATTCAATGTTTCTTTACTAGGATATGAGAATATGGAATCAAATGACAATATGGGGCAAGAAATTCAATTTAATAAAATTCAACTAATAATATGCTTGAGCCTGGTGTAGTTTTGGAAGGAGTGATAAGGATTAGGAATTTAAATTTTATTGACAACTACCAATTTGTCAACTAGGGAGATAAGAGATTTGCTTTTCAAATCCAGGATGCAATTCTTCTGCACCTAGTATAGACAAACTTCAGATTTCAATTTTTTCTACAATAAGGAATAATTCTAATACTTCTTTTCTTTTCCATCTCTATAGTATCTTAAACTGACTACTTTCATTTAAACTTTACCTTTTTAATCCTATTTCTTCCTTTGCTTTACTGTTCCTAAAGCTATTCTTCATTATTATTGTGACCTCTTGACCATTTTTCCACTTCCTCTTGTTCTCTTCTATATCACCCCTTTTTGGAAGCTATAGGTATACTCACACTTGGACTATTCTTTGTGTACTGCTCCACTCCTTCCCTAATTGTTTTTGCTTCTAATGGGAAAAAAAATCCCTTTTAACATTTATGGATAAGCACTTACATAATGATTACTTTGGGAAGGAAAGAAGAGTATTAGGAATGATTTGCTTTTGGAAGTTATACCTAAGGTAAACCTTGAATGAAGGAAAGTAATTCTACCAGGTTGACCTGCAAAGGAATTGTAGCATAGCCTGTGAAAAGGCATAAAATTAGGAAGTAGTATGCTGTGTCCAAAATGCAACAGATAGATTAGTTTGGATGGAATGTATAAAGATACACAATTGATAATTAGAATGCAAAGCCTGTCCTCAGTCTTGAGGAAAGTCATGGTTCCAAATTGCTTCTGCCATTACCATTCAATATTGACAAAATGACAGCATGCTCTTTCTCCTTCTCTCTGAACTGGATCTAATGATGACGGCCTGAAACTTGTCCTAACTGCCAAAAGTTATAGTTATAATACTGAGGCTGCCCTCATTTAAAAATAAATGAACAATTTTGTGGTCATCCACTACTAAGCTACTCAGTGACCACAAAATTGTCAATTCAGTCATAGGATCCAATCCAGTAAGCTCACATTCTTCTGTAGAGAAATGTAGAACACTGACTCTTATAGTTTTCTCCCAATTGTGTGTCCACATGGTAATAATGATTCTTAGGAGAAAAATTCTGCCCCAACAAGTTCTTAAATGACCTGTTTCAATGAATAATCCAATTAACCAATTTTTCTTGTGAAGAAACTATAAGCTAGAACAGGAAAGAAATGTTGTATTCAGGGTAGTATTAACACATATCCTCTTTGTAATGTTCTGAATCATAGTTTTTGATCTTATGAAATAAGGAATTAATCTTAATATTCATAGGTTAATCTTTACAATGGAGCTCACCAGTGTTCATATAACTATCTTTTTGCTTGGGTAGTGTTGCAGTAGATAGATCACTGGGTTGAATCAGAAAGACTCACCTTCATGAGTTCAAATCTGACCTCAGAAATTTACTATTTCTGTCACTATTTGGAAATCACTTAATCCTGTCATTTGCTTCAAGTCCTTATTTATTAAATGAGCAGGAGAAAGAAATGACAAATGGCTTCATCATCTTTACCAGGAAAATCCCCCAATATTGTCCACAGCTGAAAATGATTCAACAACTATATTTTTCTGTTCATCTTCTTGCCATGTACTACCTTCTCATTAGAACCATTTAGAAGCCTAAATTTCTTTTAAAGTTGAGCTCAGATTCCATCTTCTATAGAAGGCCTTTAATGATATCCTCCTCCTTGACCCTTCTCTCATTGGCTAATTCATCTGTCACAAAATTACCTTGTGTTTATTATAAGCACATTTTGAATGTTTTATATGCTCATATGTGTATGTCTTCCAAATACAATATGAAACCACTAAGATTGGGGGGTATTCTATTTTCCCCTGCATATTCCCTTCATAGTGATTGACACTTAGTAGGCAAATAATAGATAGGTAGAGAGATAGAGCATTTATTAGCCATTACTATGTACCAGGCACTGTTTTAGGCCAGCAGTATCAAACACAAATAGAAATATGTCCTTATGGGTTGCATTCTGACTTAGAAAATCACAAATGAACATTATCTAATTTGTATTACAATTTATCATGTGAAATATTTCCCAATTATGTGCAAGAAAAAGATATAATTCTTACCCTCAAGACTTCACATGCTTATGGGAAAATACAACATGCAAAAGGAATCTGGAAGTCAGAGATTATTTGTGGTAGCATGTTAGGAGTTGGGCCCAGGCATGATTATGAACAAGATAAATCAAAACTTAGCTATTATGTCCCCAAGTGGCAACCAGGAAGGAGATGAAGATACTAGTCAGAGTGAAAGAGGCCTGATATCATGAATTCAAGTTAACTTTGAGTCAGATCCTACATCCAACACATACTGGCAGTATGATCCTTCAAGAATCAGTTAACTCTTCCATATTCCTGAAGTACTCCAAGATTATAATTTGAAGAATATTTTCCCAACTACACAGGCAGATTTTTATTTTTAGTGAGGAGTTCCTTATACCAAAGACCTTTCATATCCATAACCCAAATCTCTCACCTGCTCCCCCAATGTCCTAAATCATAACCATTAGTATTTTCTCATTCTGTAGAATCTGAAGAATGTTTGCCCATAAAGTAAATTCTCCAAATGTAGTCTATCCAAAGTACTGAAGTTCTCCTTTTTGAAATCATATATATAGCAATGAAGAGCATTTGCCTTCCAGCTGTTAGCCTTTATTCTCACCACAAAACTATACTATCTCTTTTATAAAACCAATACTATTGCTCATGTCCAATCATGTCTTGATTCTTCATGATTCTATGGACCATAGTATTCAATATTCCCCATGGAGTTTTCTTGGCAAAGATACTATAGTGAATTGTCATTTCCTTCTCTAGTGCATTCATATAAATAAAGGTTGCCCAGGTTCATATGACTAGTGTCTGGTCAGATTTCAACTTAGAGCTTTCTAAGTCTAGGCCTTGAACATTATAAAGTATGCAATCTACATGCTTCAAACCATTATTACCTATTGTTAATTTGCCACCTGGTGCTAGATTCTCTAAATCATATATTAATTTTAACTTGTGTATAAAACAGAAAAAGTTACAAAGCTCTTTGACAATATCTCATATGCAAGTTTTGTCCAAAATTCAGCTTTGACAATTTGAGGCAATTAGATGGGTACTTTGGATAGAGAACTAGGCATGAAGAGTTGAGTTCAAATCTAACTTAAGACATTTATTAGCTGTAAACCTACACAAGTCATTTAACCTTTGTCTGCCTCAGCTTTTCAATTACAAAATGGAAATAATAATACCCCTTACTTGCCAGGGGTTTTGTAAAAAAAAAAAAAAATTCTGATAATTTTGAGATATTTGTAAAATGTTTACTTCATACAGTGCCTGCTACACAATAGATACTTAGTAAATACTTGCTCCCTTCCTCCTTTTCTCTCTGCATTTCTGTAATCCATACTTAATCACTTAGAATCATACCAAAAAAAAAAAAATTAATCAACACCATACAAAAAAATCAAACAAAGAATCCTGATTTTGAAAGAAAAAGATCTCATTTTTGGCAGAAAATTGTTTTTCAAAGAACTGTATATGTTTTCAGAATTAATGTGGTCCTCCCTTCCTTCCAAACACTTGTGGAAAGTAGTCATTACCCATCTCCTTGTAGGTCAAAGACATATATGCTACAGGATACATTGTGTGAGCTGTGTTTAGATCACTAGTCTCCAAAGTGGGGAAATGAATTTATCTAAGTATACCTAAGGCAATTCACCAGTGTGAGAAAAACATTAATTCTTTTATTTCTATATAGTTTACATGAATAAAACTAAAGTTGTAGTCACTAAACTACAGATTTAAACTGGTGCTCTTACTTGGTCTGCATGTCAGAATAGTATATAATATAAATTAGTTTAGGCATTTCATAATGCCAAGTGATTAACAATTGAGTCCTTTCTCATGTGTTCACTTTCAAAATATTCCATTGTACTGCAATTGATTGTTTAGCTAATTAAGTGGATCCATACATTATGGTATCTCTTTTTAATGACACTAAATATCCAAATTAAATGAATAAATGATTTAAAAAGACTCTTACATACTATCCATGATTTGAAGAGCATATCAATGATACAAGCACACGCAAAAAATTTCCAGAAAATGTTGGAATTATCCTTTTTTTCAATTATTATAATCTTCTGATATAAGACAACACTGATCTGATCAGATCTGATAATAAATAATACAAAGAATCAAAATTATCAAGATGATTATTTGAAATACATGCTTATATCCACTACCATTAATGGTGAAACTTGGCATACATGTTCATTGTGCCTTGACATATAGTATTTTTAAGCTATCACAAATCAAAACATTTAAAAACTACAGAAATGTGTATGTATTGAGAAATTTCAAAATCATACATTAAACATGGAAATAATTTGCTAAACCATTGAAAAGAATCCAAGTTAAGAATTTCAACATATTTGGAACATGATTGCTAAAAGCAGAAAAATGCAATATTTTCCTATTGCTAAAATAACTAATTGACATCAGATCAGAGACGATAGCAATCTATTAGTCAGATATCAACAAAAAAGTTTGTATAAATGTTGAATGGGATTAAATATTGAATATAATAATTTAATAAATATGCTCACTATTATACTTCGTTTATATAGATATTTGCAAAGTGTTTCTTATTTCTTTCTAAAAGATAAAATTATATTGATATATTTTGTTCTTCTACCATGAGGGTCTCTCTCAGAATTTCTTTCCTCTCCCTTTCCAAAATGCAATCTCATATAACATATTTTTTAAAAAGAAAAAAGAATGGAAAAAATTATAAATACATCAAAAAAAAAATCTGAAAGTATATTCGCTGTCTATGAACCTTCCATTCCATACCCTTTTAGAGGGTATCATCTCATATCTCTTCTTTAAGTTTTTACTTAGCTTTGCAATTTTGAAATGTTGACATTAGTTTTGTTATAATTATACTTTCCCTTCATATCCCTTTTTATATTACTCAATGCATATATTATTTTCTTTGGTTTGTTTGTTTTATTCTGCATCACATTGTGTAAATATTTTATACTTCTCTGTTTTAATTAACTATGAAGTTGAAAAAGTAAATTTTAAAAACAAAAAGGAACCTTAAAGATAATATTTCTCCATATTCTCATTTTATAGCTGAAAAAAACTCTAAGAACAGAAAATGGAAGTGATTTGCCTAGTGTTGCAAAATTTATAAATGGTTAAAAATGTCAGCCTATTAACCAATAGATATTTATTAAACATTTGAAATCTTGAAATGGAATCTTCACTACACAACATTCTTTCTCAGCTAAGAGTAGGTAGTTTGGATTTGATTGTGTATGTGGGGTAATTAATATTCATGGGAAAAATGGATATGTACCCAACCCTATTAATCACAGGAACTCCAGACATCTCAAAAGACTCTATCAATGAAAAACAAATTAAATGTGAGTAAGTTCTTTAAAAATTCAAAAATGTAATTGGTGCTTTTAATCATTGAATAAAGGCAGATGAAGTCACATAGTAAATATAATTTAATTTCTAGAAGACCAAAAGGTCCTGTTTCTTGGGTTATATATTTAAATTATGGCAAGATAATTTAAGAGTCAGTTGAGTGACAACATCAAGAAATAAATACAGAAACTTGAGAGGGAATTGATCTTTGGAGAAGTGTACCCGATTTTTCCTTTCCCACCTTCTCACTGACCTTGTCTTATAGGAGATAATGTACTTGTATTCATCTGGAAAGAGAGACATACTAAAAGCAATCAAGTCTCCCCCCCTGAGAAAAAAAAGGAGGGAAGAAACTAATAATGGAAGATCAAGAAGTCTGGTTGGCATTAGAAACAATGTACACTGGAGACAGGGATTTATGCAGAAGGATTGGCTAGTAACAGTGTTTGACTCAGGAGTTGATCAGCGCCAAAAACAGATTAGACCAAGGAAAGACATTTTCTGAACTCTACAATGGTATCAGCACTCAGATTTTATAACACAAATTTCTCTTAGCAAAGATTTATTTAAACAGAGTTTAAGAGGGACTCCATGAAGGGAGAAAAGGACTTCAAGGAAGTAGAAGCTTTATTTTTCAAATTTTATTATTATTTGTATTACAACTCTTTATTTTCAAAACATATGCATGGATAATTTTTCAACACTCATCCTTGCAAAACCTTGTGTTTCATTTTTTTTTTCATCCCTTCCCTCCACTCCCTCCCCTTGATGACAAGTAATACAATATTTGTTAAAAATGTTAAAAATAATTAAATCCAATATATGTATACATTGGTATATAATTAACATGATGCACAAGAAAAATCACATCAAAAAGGAAAAAATAATGAAAAAGAAAACAAAATGCAAGCAAATAATCAAAAGTGTAAAAATGCTATATTGTGATCCACTCAGTTCCCATAGTCCTCTTTCTGAGTTTGTATGGCTTTCTTCATCACAAGATCATTGGAACTGGACTCAGTCACCTCATTGCTGAAAATAGCCACGTTCATCAGAATTGATCTTCATATAATCTTATTATTGCCGTGTAAAATGGTCTCCTGGTTCTGCTCATTTCACATAGCATCAGTTTGTGTAACTTTCTCAAGACTTCTCTGAAATGATCCTACTGATTGTTTCTTATAGAAAAATAATATTCTATAACATTCATATATCATAATTTATTCAGCCATTCTTCAATTGGTGAGCATACACTCAGTTTCCAGTTTCTTTCCAATACAAAAAGGGCTGCCACAAATATTTTGCAAATGTAGGACCCTTTCACTACTTATTATCTCTTTGGGTTGTAAGTCCAATAGAAACATTGCTGGATCAAAGGGTATGCACTTTGGGATAGCTCTTTGGACATAGTTTCAAACTGCTGTCCAGAATTGTTAGATCAGTTCACAACTTTACCAGCAATGTTGTTAGTATTCCAATTCTCCCATATCCCCTCCAACATTCATCATTATCTTTTCCTGTCATTTTAGCATATCTGAGAACTGTATAGTGGTACCTCAGAATTATCTTAATACACACTTCTCTTACCAATGATGATTTAGAACACCTTTTCATAGAACTTGTAATGGTTTTAATTTGTTCACCTAAAAATTGCCTGTTCATATCCTTTGACCATTTATCAATTGGAGAATGGTTTGAATTTTTATATATTTGAGTCAATTCTCTATGTTTTAGAAATGAGGCCTTTATCAGAATCTTTGAATGTAAAAATGTTTTCCCAGTTTAGTGCTTCCCTTCTAATTTTGTCTGCATTAGTTTTCCTTGTACATATTTTTAAAATTAATATAACAAAATTATCCTTCTTGTACTAAATAATGTACTCAAGTTCTTCTTTTGGGACTTCTGGCCAAGATGGCGGTGTGGAGGCAGACAGTTGCTTGAGCTCCACGTTTTCTCTCAGAACTTACTTCATGACAAGCCTCAGACTTAATGCTTGACCCAGAAAGAAATCCACAAAATATCACCAAGAGAAGACATCCTTGAAAGTCGCCAGAAAAGGCCTGTGTTTGCTTGGGGGAGGGTCAATCAGACTGGGCGCAGACTGAGGGCAGGCAGCCAGAGCAAGACAGGCAGCTCACACAGCTCAGACCTGAGGGGGAGGGGTGTGATCTCTGCCGTTTCTGTAAAAGGGCTTTTGCCCCAGTGTGGATACTCTGTCTTGGCAGCAAGCCAGGAGCAGTAGAGAGGGTGTGAACACCGGAGGTGAAGATTGGAACCCCAGAAAGCCAGCGTCTCTCAGAGCCCGGCCACCCCCAACCCCCACCTGGACTGACTCGGTGCATTTTCGGAGCCTCAGAGCGCAAACTCAGTACAGTCATTGCTGTTCTGTTAGTGGCCCTACCCCCAGTCTGTAGAGGAAGCCCATTAATACCATCCAGCCCCATCCCCCGCAAAACAGACCAATTGTTTCTCTTGTCAGTTTGTTTTCTTTGATTCCTACTCTGACAAAATGAACAAAAAATTCAAAAGGGCTCTAACCATTTAAAGTTTCTGTGTGGCAAGGGAGCAGACTTCAAATGCTGAGGAGACTAGGAACAGACTGTCCCCAGAAGTATCCCCTGGGAGGGATATAAGCTGCTCCTCAATACAAAAGAACTTCATAGAGGAAATCAAAAAGGCTTTCACAAGAGAGCTGGAAGAGAAATGGGAAAAGGAAAGGGAAGCTTGGCAAGAGAGCCTGGAGAAGTCATCCCATGCATTCAAAAACAGAGTGGATAAAGAAATCAAATAATTGAGAAACAAGATTAGTGAGCTGGAAAAGGTAAACAACTCCAAGGAAAACAGGATTAGTGGGCTGGAAAAGGTAAACAACTCCAAGGAAAACAGGATTATTGAGCTGGAAAAAGAAATCAGCTCTCTAAAAAATAAAATGGATAAAATGGAAAAAAATTCCATAGAAGATAAAAACTCAATTGGACAATTACAAAGAGATATAAAAAAAGTGAGTAAAGAAAATACATCATTGAAAATTAGACTGGAACAAGTAGAAATGAATGACTCAAGGAGAAACCAAGAGGTAGTCAAGCAAAACCAGAGAAATGAAACAATTGAAAAGAATGTCAAGTACCTTACCAGAAAGACAACAGACCTGGAAAACAGATCCAGGAGAGACAATTTGAGAATAATCAGACTCCCTGAAAAATGGGAGGAAAAAAAGAGCTTGGACACCATTTTCGAGGAAATTATCAAAGAGAACTGCCCAGACGTTTTGGAAACAGAGGGTAAAATAGACATTGAAAAAATTCATCGATCACCTACTGAAAGGGACCCTAAAATCAAAACGCCAAGAAATATAGTGGCCAAGTTCAAGAACCATCAGACAAAGGAAAAGATATTGGAAGCTGCTAGAAAAAACCAATTCAGATATGGAGGATCCACAATAAGGATAACCCAGGATCTAGCAGCGTCCACATTAAAAGAACGCAGGGCCTGGAACATGATATTCCGAAAGGCTAAGGAACTTGGTATGCAGCCAAGAATAACTTACACAGCAAGAATGAGCATCGTTTTCCAGGGAAGAAGATGGACATTGAACAAAAAAAAAAAAAAAAAAAATGAATTCCATCTATTTTTGATGAAAAAACCAGACCTACATAAAAGGTTTGATCTTCAAATATAGAACTCAAGAGATTTCTAAAAAGGTAAAAAGAAATCTTGAGAACTATACTTCTGCCAAAAAAATATGTAAAGAACATATGTACAATTTGTCTTAGAAACTAGAGGTGGAAAGGAAATTATATCATAAAAAAGTGTAAAGTGGTGGTACTACATCTCATGAAGAGGCAAAGGTAACCTATTATATCTGAGAGAAAGAAAGGAGGGAGATGAACATAGTGTGTATCAATAGACATATTCGATTTATGGTAAAACTACTTCCACTTCATTGAAAAGGGAAAGGGAAGGAGTAAGCTAATGGGAAGGGAATACAGAAATTGTGAGGAAAAGGGGTAAAATAAGGGGAGGAACTTTAAGGTGGGGGAGGGATCCTAAAAAGAGAGGGCTGTGAAAAGCAAGTGGTGTTCACCAGTTTAATACTGGGTAGGGGGGTAAGAGGGAAGGAAAGGGAAAAGCATAAGCAGGCATTAATAGGATGGCAAGCAATATAGAATTAGTCCTTCTAACCATAAATGTGAATGGGGCAAACTGCCTCATAAAGAGGAAGCAGTTAGCAGACTGGATTAAAAGTCAGAATCCTACTATATGTTGTTTACAGGAAACACACCTGAAACAGGGTGATACACTCAAACTAAAAGTAAAAGGGTGGAGCAGAATCTACTATGCTTCAGGC